>NW_026736416.1:0-71000 GCF_949786415.1 Peromyscus eremicus
GGACTGAAGAGAAGCTACTGTTCTTGTCAGTTTCCTAAGCAGAGTTGAAGTAGATATGGCCTGTGTGTCGGAAGCACAGTTCTTTTGTTCTGAGAAAGCACACTGCATGGCCCTATTGTTAACACAGTAGAGTAGATGAATGCTCATTTCTCAAAAGCAGAGTGTGTTTCTTGTAAGTCGAGCTAGTGTTTGTTTCCCAGTCAGAAAAGGATTTGAATCACATGCAGTTTCTGGTCCTATGAGCAAGAGTTGTTTTGTGGTAAAAAGAGTCATTTTTGTGCTTCATTCGCCATACACAGTGCAAATAGCACTTGTGTCTGTTCCTAGCAAGTACAGGGTATTGGACGGAAGAGAAGCTACTGTTCTTGTCAGTTTCCTAAGCAGAGTTGAACTAGATATGGCCCGTGTGTCGGAAGCACAGTTCTTTTGTTCTGAACAAGCTCACTGTTCTGGCCCTATAGGAAACACAGTAGATTAGAAGAGTGCTCTTTTCTCAAAAGGAGAGTGTGTTTCTTGTAAGGCGTGTTAATGTTTGTTTCCCAGTCAGAAATGCAGTTGAATCACATGCAGTTTCTGGTCCTACGAGCAAGAGTTGTTTTCTGCTAAGAAGAGACACAATTGCACTCCCATTGCCATACACAGTGCAAATAGCACTCGTGTCTCTTCCCATCAAGTACAGTGTATTGGACTGAAGAGAAGCTACTTTTCTTGTCAGTTTCCTAAGCAGAGTTGAACTAGATATGGCCCGTGTGTCAGAAGCACAGTTCTTTTGTTCTGAGCAAGCTCACTGTTCTGGCACTATAGGAAACACTGTAGATTAGAAGAGTGCTCTTTTCTCAAAAGCAGAGTGTGTTTCTTGTAAGGCGAGCTAGTGTTTGTTTCCCAGTCAGAAAAGGATTTCAATCACATGCAGTTTCTGGTCCTATGAGCAAGAAGTGTTTTGTGGTAAAAAAGAGTCACTTTTGTGCTCCATTCGCCATACACAGTGCAAATAGCACTCCTGTCTGTTCCCAGCAAGTACAGTGTATTGGACTGAAGAGAAGCTACTGTTCTTGTCAGTTTCCTAAGCAGAGTTGAAGTAGATATGGCCCGTGTGTCGGAAGCACAGTTCTTTTGTTCTGAGCAAGCACACTGTTCTGGCCCTATAGGAAACACAGTAGAGTAGAAGAATGCTCTTTTCTCAAAAAAGCAGAGTGTGTTTCATGTAAGGCGAGCTAGTGTTTGTTTCCCAGTCAGAAAAGGATTTGAATCACGTGCAGTTTGTGGTCCTATGAGCAAGAGTTGTTTTCTGCTAAGAAGAGTCACTATTGCGCTCCCATTTACATACACAGTGCAAATAGCACTAGCCTGTGTTCCCAGCAAGTACAGTGTATTGGACTGAAGAGAAGCTACTGTTCTTGTCAGTTTCCTAAGCAGAGTTGAAGTAGATATGGCCCGTGTGTCGGAAGCACAGTTCTTTTGTTCTGAGCAAGCACACTGTTCTGGCCCTATAGGAAACACAGTAGAGTAGAAGAATGCTCTTTTATCAAAAGCAGAGTGTGTTTCATGTAAGGCGAGCTCGTGTTTGTTTCCCAGACAGAAAAGGATTTGAATCACGTGCAGTTTGTGGTCCTACGAGCAAGAGTTGTTTTTGCTAAGAAGAGTCACTATTGCGCTCCCATTTACATACACAGTGCAAATAGCACTAGCCTCTGTTCCCAGCAAGTACAGTGTATTGGACTGAAGAGAAGCTACTGTTCTTGTCAGTTTCCTAAGCAGAGTTGAAGTAGATATGGCCCGTGTGTCGAAGCACAGTTCATTTGTTCTGAGCAAGCTCACTGTTCTGTCTCTATAGGAAATACAGTAGATTAGAAGAGTGCTCTTTTCTCAAAAGCAGAGTGTGTTTCTTGTAAGGCGAGCTAGTATTTGTTTCCCAGTCAGAAATGAAGTTGAATCACATGCAGTTTCTGGTCCTATGAGCAAGAGTTGTTTTCGGGTAAGAAGAGTCACTATTGCGCTCTCATTGCCATACACAGTGCAAATAGAACTCGCGTCTGTACCCAGCAAGTACAGTGTATTAGACTAAAGACAAGCTACTGTTCTTGTCAGTTTCCTAAGCGGAATTGAAGTAGATATGGCCCGTGTGTCAGAAGCAAAGTTCTTTTGTTCTGAGCAAGCACACTGTTCTGGCCCTTAGGAAACACGGTAGAGTAGAAGAATGCTCTTTTCTCAAAAGCAGAGTGTGTTTCTTGTAAGGCAAGCTAGTGTTTGTTTACCAGTCATAAAAGGATTTGTATCACATGCAGTTTCTGGTCCTATGAGCAAGAGTTGTTTTGTGGTAAAAAGAGTCACTTTTGTGCTCCATTTGCCATACACAGTGCAAATAGCACTCACATCTGTTCCCAGCAAATACAGTGTATTGTACTGAAGAGAAGCTACTGTTCTTGTCAGTTTCCTAAGCAGAGTTGAACTAGATATGGCCCGTGTGTCGGAAGCACAGTTCATTTGTTCTGAGCCAGCATACTGTTCTGGCCCTATAGAAAACACAGTAGATTAGAAGAGTGCTCTTTTCTCAAAAGCAGAGTGTGTTTCTTGTAAGGCGAGCTAGTGTTTGTTTCCCAGTCAGAAATGGAGTTGAATAACATGCAGTTTGTGGTCCTACGAGCAAGAGTTGTTTTCTGGTAAGAAGAGTCACTATTGCGCTCCATTTGGCATACACAGTGCAAATTGCACTCGCGTCTGTTCCCAGCAAGTACAGTGTATTGGACTGAAGAGAAGCTACTGTTCTTGACAGTTTCCTAAGCAGAGTTGAACTAGATATGGCCTTTGTGTCGGAAGCACAGTTTTTTTGTTCTGAACAAGCACACTGTTCTGGCCCTATAGGAAACAGTAGATTAGAAGAGTCCTCTTTTCTCAAAAGCAGAGTGTGTTTCTTGTAAGGCGAGCTAGTGTTTGTTTCCCAGTCAGAAATGGAGTTGAATCACATGCAGTTTCTGGTCCTACGAGCAAGAGTTGTTTTCTGGTAAGAAGAGTCACTATTGCGCTCCATTTGGCATACACAGTGCAAATAGCACTCGCGTCTGTTCCCAGCAAGTACAGTGTATTGGACTGAAACGAAGCTACTGTTCTTGTCAGTTTCCTAAGCACATTTAAACTAGATATGGCCCGTGTGTCGGAAGCACAGTTCTTTTGTTCTGAGAAAGCACACTGTCTGGCCCTATAGTTAACACAGTAGAGTAGAAGAATGCTCTTTTCTCAAAAGCAGAGTGTGTTTCTTGTAAGGCGAGCTAGTGTTTGTTTCCCAGTCAGAAATGGAGTTGAATCACATGCAGTTTCTGGTCCTATGAGCAAGAGTTGTTTTCTGTTAAGAAGAGTCACTATTGCTCTCCATTTGCCATACACAGTGCAAATAGCACTAGCATCTGTTCCCAGCAAGTACAGTGTATTGGACTGAAGAGAAGCTACTGTTCTTGACAGTTTCCTAAGCAGAGTTGAACTAGATATGGCCTTTGTGTCGGAAGCACAGTTTTTTTGTTCTGAACAAGCACAGTGTTCTGGCCCTATAGGAAACAGTAGATTAGAAGAGTCCTCTTTTCTCAAAAGCAGAGTGTGTTTCTTGTAAGGCGAGCTAGTGTTTGTTTCCCAGTCAGAAATGGAGTTGAATCACATGCAGTTTGTGGTCCTACGAGCAAGAGTTGTTTTCTGGTAAGAAGAGTCACTATTGTGCTCCATTTGCCATACACAGTGCACATAGCACTCACGTCTTTACACAGCAAGTACAGTGTATTGAACTGAAGAGAAGCTACTGTTCTTGTCAGTTTCCTAAGCAGAGTTGAACTAGACATGGCCCGTGTGTCGGAATCACAGTTCTTTTGTTCTGAGCAAGCTCACTGTTCTGGCCTTTGAGGAAACACAGTAGATTAGAAGAGTGCTCTTTTCTCAAAAGCAGAGTGTGTTTCTTGTAAGGGGAGCTAGTATTTGTTTCCCAGTCAGAAATGGACTTGAATCACATGCAGTTTGTGGTCCTACGAGCAAGAGTTGTTTTCTGCTAAGAAGAGTCACTATTGCGCTCCCATTTACATACACAGTGCAAATAGCACTAGCCTCTGTTCCCAGCAAGTACAGTGTATTGGACTGAAGAGAAGCTACTGTTCTTGTCAGTTTCCTAAGCCGAGTTGAAGTAGATATGGCCCGTGTGTCGGAAGCACAGTTCATTTGTTCTGAGCAAGCACACTGTTCTGGCCCTATAGGAATCACAGTAGATTAGAAGAGTGCTCTTTTCTCAAAAGCAGAGTGTGTTTCTTGTAAGGCGAGCTAGTGTTTGTTTCCCAGTCAGAAAAGGATTTCAATCACATGCAGTTTCTGGTCCTATGAGCAAGAGTTGTTTTGTTGTAAAAAAGAGTCACTCTTGTACTCCATTCGCCATACACAGTGCAAATAGCACTCGCATCTGTTCCCACCAAGTACAGTGTATTGGACTGAAGAGAAGCTACTGTTCTTGTCAGTTTCCTAAGCAGAGTTGAACTAGATATGGCCCGTGTGTCGGAAGCACAGTTCTTTTGTTCTGAGCAAGCTCACTGTTCTGTCTCTATAGGAAATACAGTAGATTAGAAGAGTGCTCTTTTCTCAAAAGCAGAGTGTGTTTCTTGTAAGGCGAGCTAGTATTTGTTTCCCAGTCAGAAGTGGAGTTGAATCACATGCAGTTTCTGGTCCTACGAGCAAGAGTTGTTTTCTGGTAAGAAGATTCACTATTGTGCTCTCATTGCCATACACAGTGCAAATAGATCTCGCGTCTGTACCCAGCAATTACAGTGTATTAGATTAAAGACAAGCTACTGTTCTTGTCAGTTTCCTAAGCAGAGTTGAAGTAGATATGGCCCGTGTGTCAGAAGCACAGTTCTTTTGTTCTGAGCAAGCTCACTGTTCTGGCCCTTAGGAAATACAGTAGATTAGAAGAGTGCTCTTTTCTCAAAAGCAGAGTGTGTTTCTTGTAAGGCGAGCTAGTGTTTGTTTCCCAGTCAGAAAAGGATTTCAATCACATGCAGTTTCTGGTCCTATGAGCAAGAGTTGTTTTGTGGTAAAAAGAGTCACTTTTGTGCTCCATTCGCCATACACAGTGCAAATAGCACTCCTGTCTGTTCCCAGCAAGTACAGTGTATTGGACTGAAGAGAAGCTACAGTTCTTGTCAGTTTCCTAAGCAGAGTTGAAGTAGATATGGCCCGTGTGTCGGAAGCACAGATCTTTTGTTCTGAGCAAGCACACTGTTCTGGCCCTATAGGAAACACAGTAGAGTAGAAGAATGCTCTTTTCTCAAAAGCAGAGTGTGTTTCATGTATGGCGAGCTAGTGTTTGTTTCCCAGTCAGAAAAGAATTTGAATCACGTGCAGTTTGTGGTCCTATGAGCAAGAGTTGTTTTCTGCTAAGAAGAGTCACTATTGTGCTCCCATTTACATACACAGTGCAAATAGCACTAGCCTCTGTTCCCAGCAAGTACAGTGTATTGGACTGAAGAGAAGCTACTGTTCTTGTCAGTTTCCTAAGCAGAGTTGAAGTAGATATGGCCCGTGTGTCAGAAGAACAGTTCTTTTGTTCTGAGCAAGCTCACTGTTCTTCTCTATAGGAAATACAGTAGATTAGAAGAGTGCTCTTTTCTCAAAGGCAGCATGTGTTTCTTGTAAGGCTGGCTAGTATTCGTTTCCCATTCAGAAATGGAGTTGAACCACATGCAGTTTGTAGTCCTACGAGCAAGAGTTGTTTTCTGGTAAGAAGAGTCACTATTGCGCTCCATTTGGCATACACAGTGCAAATTGCACTCGCGTCTGTTCCCAGCAAGTACAGTGTATTGGACTGAAGAGAAGCTACTGTTCTTGTCAGTTTCCTAAGTAGAGTTGATGTAGATATGGCCCGTGTTTCGGAAGCACAGTTCTTTTGTTCTGAGCAAGCACACTATTCTGGCCCTATAGGAAACACAGTAGAGTAGAAGAATGCTCTTTTCTTAAAAGCAGAGTGTGTTTCTTGTAAGGCGAGCTAGTGTTTGTTTCCCAGTCAGAAAAGGATTTCAATCACATGCAGTTTCTGGTCCTATGAGCAAGAGTTTTTTTGTGGTAAAAAGAGTCACTTTTGTGCTCCATTCGCCATACACAGTGCAAATAGCACTAGCATCTGTTCACAGCAAGTACAGTGTACTGGACTGAAGAGAAGCTACTGTTCTTGACAGTTTCCTAAGCAGAGTTGAACTACATATGGCCTGTGTGTCAGAAGCACATTTCTTTTGTTCTGAGCAAGCTCACAGTTCTGTCTCTATAGGAAACACAGTAGATTAGAAGAGTGCTCTTTTCTCAAAAGCAGAGTGTGTTTCTTGTAAGGCGAGCTAGTATTTGTTTCCCAGTCATAAATGGAGTTGTATCACATGCAGTTTCTGGTCCTACCAGCAAGAGTTGTTTTCTGGTAAGAAGAGTCACTATTGCCCTCTCATTTCCATACACAGTGCAAATAGCACTCGCGTCTGTACCCAGCAAGTACAGGGTATTGGACTGAAGAGAAGCTACTGTTCTTGTCAGTTTCCTAAGCAGAGTTGAACTAGATATGGCCGTGTGTCGGAAGCACAGTTCCTTTGTTCTGAGCAAGCTCACTCTTCTGGCCCTATAGGAAACACAGTAGATTAGAAGAGTGCTCTTTTCTCAAGAGCAGATTGTATTTCTTGTAAGGCGAGCTAGTGTTTGTTTCCCAGTCAGAAATGGAGTTGAATAACATGCAGTTTGTGGTCCTACGAGCAAGAGTTGTTTTCTGGTAAGAAGAGTCACTATTGCGCTCCATTTGGCATACACAGTGCAAATAGCACTCGCGTCTGTTCCCAGCAAGTACAGTGTATTGGACTGAAACGAAGCTACTGTTCTTGTCAGTTTCCTAAGCACATTTAAACTAGATATGGCCCGTGTGTCGGAAGCACAGTTCTTTTGTTCTGAGAAAGCACACTGTCTGGCCCTATAGTTAACACAGTAGAGTAGAAGAATGCTCTTTTCTCAAAAGCAGAGTGTGTTTCTTTTAAGGCAAGCTAGTGTTTGTTTCCCAGTCAGAAATGGAGTTGAATCACATGCAGTTTCTGGTCCTATGAGCAAGAGTTGTTTTCTGTTAAGAAGAGTCACTATTGCTCTCCATTTGCCATACACAGTGCAAATAGCACTAGCATCTGTTCCCAGCAAGTACATTGTATGGGACTGAAGAGAAGCTACTGTTCTTGACAGTTTCCTAAGCAGAGTTGAACTAGATATGGCCTTTGTGTCGGAAGCACAGTTTTTTGGTTCTGAACAAGCACACTGTTCTGGCCCTATAGGAAACAGTAGATTAGAAGAGTCCTCTTTTCTCAAAAGCAGAGTGTGTTTCTTGTAAGGCGAGCTAGTGTTTGTTTCCCAGTCAGAAATGGAGTTGAATCACATGCAGTTTGTGGTCCTATGAGCAAGAGTTGTTTTCTGGTAAGAAGAGTCACTATTGCGCTCCATTTGGCATACACAGTGCAAATAGCACTCGCGTCTGTTCCCAGCAAGTACAGTGTATTGGACTGAAACGAAGCTACTGTTCTTGTCAGTTTCCTAAGCACATTTAAACTAGATATGGCCCGTGTGTCGGAAGCACAGTTCTTTTGTTCTGAGAAAGCACACTGTCTGGCCCTATAGTTAACAGAGTAGAGTAGAAGAATGCTCTTTTCTCAAAAGCAGAGTGTGTTTCTTGTAAGGCGAGCTAGTGTTTGTTTCCCAGTCAGAAATGGAGTTGAATCACATGCAGTTTCTGGTCCTATGAGCAAGAGTTGTTTTCTGTTAAGAAGAGTCACTATTGCTCTCCATTTGCCATACACAGTGCAAATAGCACTAGCATCTGTTCCCAGCAAGTACAGTGTATTGGACTGAAGAGAAGCTACTGTTCTTGACAATTTCCTAAGCAGAGTTGAACTAGATATGGCCTTTGTGTCGGAAGCACAGTTTTTTTGTTCTGAACAAGCACACTGTTCTGGCCCTATAGGAAACAGTAGATTAGAAGAGTCCTCTTTTCTCAAAAGCAGAGTGTGTTTCTTGTAAGGCGAGCTAGTGTTTGTTTCCCAGTCAGAAATGGAGTTGAATCACATGCAGTTTGTGGTCCTACGAGCAAGAGTTGTTTTCTGGTAAGAAGAGTCACTATTGTGCTCCATTTGCCATACACAGTGCACATAGCACTCACGTCTTTACACAGCAAGTACAGTGTATTGAACTGAAGAGAAGCTACTGTTCTTGTCAGTTTCCTAAGCAGAGTTGAACTAGACATGGCCCGTGTGTCGGAATCACAGTTCTTTTGTTCTGAGCAAGCTCACTGTTCTGGCCTTTGAGGAAACACAGTAGATTAGAAGAGTGCTCTTTTCTCAAAAGCAGAGTGTGTTTCTTGTAAGGGGAGCTAGTGTTTGTTTCCCAGTCAGAAATGGACTTGAATCACATGCAGTTTGTGGTCCTACGAGCAAGAGTTGTTTTCTGCTAAGAAGAGTCACTATTGCGCTCCCATTTACATACACAGTGCAAATAGCACTCCTGTCTTTTCCCAGCAAGTACAGTGTATTGGACTGAAGAGAAGCTACTGTTCTTGTCAGTTTCCTAAGCCGAGTTGAAGTAGATATGGCCCGTGTGTCGGAAGCACAGTTCATTTGTTCTGAGCAAGCACACTGTTCTGGCCCTATAGGAATCACAGTAGATTAGAAGAGTGCTCTTTTCTCAAAAGCAGAGTGTGTTTCTTGTAAGGCGAGCTAGTGTTTGTTTCCCAGTCAGAAAAGGATTTCAATCACATGCAGTTTCTGGTCCTATGAGCAAGAGTTGTTTTGTTGTAAAAAAGAGTCACTCTTGTACTCCATTCGCCATACACAGTGCAAATAGCACTCGCATCTGTTCCCACCAAGTACAGTGTATTGGACTGAAGAGAAGCTACTGTTCTTGTCAGTTTCCTAAGCAGAGTTGAACTAGATATGGCCCGTGTGTCGGAAGCACAGTTCTTTTGTTCTGAGCAAGCTCACTGTTCTGTCTCTATAGGAAATACAGTAGATTAGAAGAGTGCTCTTTTCTCAAAAGCAGAGTGTGTTTTTTGTAAGGCGAGCTAGCATTTGTTTCCCAGTCAGAAATGGAGTAGAATCACATGCAGTTTCTTGTCCTACGAGCAAGAGTTGTTTTCTGGTAAGAAGAGTCACTATTGCGCTCTCATTGCCATACAGAGTGCAAATAGAACTCGCGTCTGTACCCATCAATTACAGTGTATAAGATTAAAGACAATCTACTGTTCTTGTCAGTTTCCTAAGCAGAGTTGAACTAGACATGGCCCGTGTGTCGGAAGCACAGTTCTTTTGTTCTGAGCAAGCTCACTGTTCTGGCCTTCGAGGAAACACAGTAGATTAGAAGAGTGCTCTTTTCTCAAAAGCTGCGTGTGTTTCTTGTAAGGGGAGCTAGTATTTGTTTCCCAGTCAGAAATGGACTTGAATCACATGCAGTTTGTGGTCGTACGAGCAAGAGTTTTTTTCTGCTAAGAAGAGTCACTATTGTGCTCCCATTTACATACACAGTGCAAATAGCACTAGCCTATGTTCCCAGCAAGTACAGTGTATTGGACTGAAGAGAAGCTACTTTTCTTGACAGTTTCCTAAGCAGAGTTGAAGTAGATATGGCCCGTGTGTCGGAAGCACAGTTCTTTTGTTCTGAGCAAGCTCACTGTTCTGTCTCTATCGGATATACAGTAGATTAGAAGAGTGCTCTTTTCTCAAAAGCAGAGTGTGTTTCTTGTAAGGCGAGCTAGTATTTGTTTCCCAGTCAGAAATGGAGTTGAATCACATGCAGTTTCTGGTCCTACAAGCAAGAGTTGTTTTCTGGTAAGAAGAGTCACTATTGTGCTCCATTTGCCATACACATTGCAAATAGCACTCGCGTCTTTTCCCAGCAAGTACAGTGTATTGGACTGAAGAGAAGCTACTGTTCTTGTTAGTTTCCTAAGCAGAGTTGAACTAGACATGGCCTGTGTGTCAGGAGCACAGTTCTTTTATTCTGAGCAAGCTCACTGTTCTGGACCTATAGGAAACACAGTAGATTAGAAGAGTGCTCTCTTCTCAGAAGCAGCATGTGTTTCTTGTAAGGCTGGCGAGTATTTGTTTCCCAGTCAGAAATGGAGTTGAATCACATGCAGTTTGTGGTCTTATGAGCAAGAGTTGTTTTCTGCTAAGAAGAGTCACTATTGCGCTCCATTTGCCATACACAGTGCAAATAGCACTCGCGTCTGTTCCCAGCAAGTACAGTGTATTGGACTGAAGAGAAGCTACTGTTCTTGTCAGTTTCCTAAGCAGAGTTGAAGTAGATATGGCCTGTGTGTCGGAAGCACAGTTCTTTTGTTCTGAGAAAGCACACTGCATGGCCCTATTGTTAACACAGTAGAGTAGATGAATGCTCATTTCTCAAAAGCAGAGTGTGTTTCTTGTAAGTCGAGCTAGTGTTTGTTTCCCAGTCAGAAAAGGATTTGAATCACATGCAGTTTCTGGTCCTATGAGCAAGAGTTGTTTTGTGGTAAAAAGAGTCATTTTTGTGCTTCATTCGCCATACACAGTGCAAATAGCACTTGTGTCTGTTCCTAGCAAGTACAGGGTATTGGACGGAAGAGAAGCTACTGTTCTTGTCAGTTTCCTAAGCAGAGTTGAACTAGATATGGCCCGTGTGTCGGAAGCACAGTTCTTTTGTTCTGAACAAGCTCACTGTTCTGGCCCTATAGGAAACACAGTAGATTAGAAGAGTGCTCTTTTCTCAAAAGGAGAGTGTGTTTCTTGTAAGGCGTGTTAATGTTTGTTTCCCAGTCAGAAATGCAGTTGAATCACATGCAGTTTCTGGTCCTACGAGCAAGAGTTGTTTTCTGCTAAGAAGAGACACAATTGCACTCCCATTGCCATACACAGTGCAAATAGCACTCGTGTCTCTTCCCATCAAGTACAGTGTATTGGACTGAAGAGAAGCTACTTTTCTTGTCAGTTTCCTAAGCAGAGTTGAACTAGATATGGCCCGTGTGTCAGAAGCACAGTTCTTTTGTTCTGAGCAAGCTCACTGTTCTGGCACTATAGGAAACACTGTAGATTAGAAGAGTGCTCTTTTCTCAAAAGCAGAGTGTGTTTCTTGTAAGGCGAGCTAGTGTTTGTTTCCCAGTCAGAAAAGGATTTCAATCACATGCAGTTTCTGGTCCTATGAGCAAGAAGTGTTTTGTGGTAAAAAAGAGTCACTTTTGTGCTCCATTCGCCATACACAGTGCAAATAGCACTCCTGTCTGTTCCCAGCAAGTACAGTGTATTGGACTGAAGAGAAGCTACTGTTCTTGTCAGTTTCCTAAGCAGAGTTGAAGTAGATATGGCCCGTGTGTCGGAAGCACAGTTCTTTTGTTCTGAGCAAGCACACTGTTCTGGCCCTATAGGAAACACAGTAGAGTAGAAGAATGCTCTTTTCTCAAAAGCAGAGTGTGTTTCATGTAAGGCGAGCTAGTGTTTGTTTCCCAGTCAGAAAAGGATTTGAATCACGTGCAGTTTGTGGTCCTATGAGCAAGAGTTGTTTTCTGCTAAGAAGAGTCACTATTGCGCTCCCATTTACATACACAGTGCAAATAGCACTAGCCTGTGTTCCCAGCAAGTACAGTGTATTGGACTGAAGAGAAGCTACTGTTCTTGTCAGTTTCCTAAGCAGAGTTGAAGTAGATATGGCCCGTGTGTCGGAAGCACAGTTCTTTTGTTCTGAGCAAGCACACTGTTCTGGCCCTATAGGAAACACAGTAGAGTAGAAGAATGCTCTTTTATCAAAAGCAGAGTGTGTTTCATGTAAGGCGAGCTCGTGTTTGTTTCCCAGACAGAAAAGGATTTGAATCACGTGCAGTTTGTGGTCCTACGAGCAAGAGTTGTTTTTGCTAAGAAGAGTCACTATTGCGCTCCCATTTACATACACAGTGCAAATAGCACTAGCCTCTGTTCCCAGCAAGTACAGTGTATTGGACTGAAGAGAAGCTACTGTTCTTGTCAGTTTCCTAAGCAGAGTTGAAGTAGATATGGCCCGTGTGTCGAAGCACAGTTCATTTGTTCTGAGCAAGCTCACTGTTCTGTCTCTATAGGAAATACAGTAGATTAGAAGAGTGCTCTTTTCTCAAAAGCAGAGTGTGTTTCTTGTAAGGGGAGCTAGTATTTGTTTCCCAGTCAGAAATGGACTTGAATCACATGCAGTTTGTGGTCCTACGAGCAAGAGTTGTTTTCTGCTAAGAAGAGTCACTATTGCGCTCCCATTTACATACACAGTGCAAATAGCACTAGCCTCTGTTCCCAGCAAGTACAGTGTATTGGACTGAAGAGAAGCTACTGTTCTTGTCAGTTTCCTAAGCCGAGTTGAAGTAGATATGGCCCGTGTGTCGGAAGCACAGTTCATTTGTTCTGAGCAAGCACACTGTTCTGGCCCTATAGGAATCACAGTAGATTAGAAGAGTGCTCTTTTCTCAAAAGCAGAGTGTGTTTCTTGTAAGGCGAGCTAGTGTTTGTTTCCCAGTCAGAAAAGGATTTCAATCACATGCAGTTTCTGGTCCTATGAGCAAGAGTTGTTTTGTTGTAAAAAAGAGTCACTCTTGTACTCCATTCGCCATACACAGTGCAAATAGCACTCGCATCTGTTCCCACCAAGTACAGTGTATTGGACTGAAGAGAAGCTACTGTTCTTGTCAGTTTCCTAAGCAGAGTTGAACTAGATATGGCCCGTGTGTCGGAAGCACAGTTCTTTTGTTCTGAGCAAGCTCACTGTTCTGTCTCTATAGGAAATACAGTAGATTAGAAGAGTGCTCTTTTCTCAAAAGCAGAGTGTGTTTTTTGTAAGGCGAGCTAGTATTTGTTTCCCAGTCAGAAATGAAGTTGAATCACATGCAGTTTCTGGTCCTATGAGCAAGAGTTGTTTTCGGGTAAGAAGAGTCACTATTGCGCTCTCATTGCCATACACAGTGCAAATAGAACTCGTGTCTGTACCCAGCAAGTACAGTGTATTAGACTAAAGACACGCTACTGTTCTTGTCAGTTTCCTAAGCAGAATTGAAGTAGATATGGCCCGTGTGTCAGAAGCAAAGTTCTTTTGTTCTGAGCAAGCACACTGTTCTGGCCCTTAGGAAACACGGTAGAGTAGAAGAATGCTCTTTTCTCAAAAGCAGAGTGTGTTTCTTGTAAGGCAAGCTAGTGTTTGTTTACCAGTCATAAAAGGATTTGTATCACATGCAGTTTCTGGTCCTATGAGCAAGAGTTGTTTTGTGGTAAAAAGAGTCACTTTTGTGCTCCATTTGCCATACACAGTGCAAATAGCACTCACATCTGTTCCCAGCAAATACAGTGTATTGTACTGAAGAGAAGCTACTGTTCTTGTCAGTTTCCTAAGCAGAGTTGAAGTAGATATGGCCCGTGTGTCGAAGCACAGTTCATTTGTTCTGAGCAAGCTCACTGTTCTGTCTCTATAGGAAATACAGTAGATTAGAAGAGTGCTCTTTTCTCAAAAGCAGAGTGTGTTTCTTGTAAGGGGAGCTAGTATTTGTTTCCCAGTCAGAAATGGACTTGAATCACATGCAGTTTGTGGTCCTACGAGCAAGAGTTGTTTTCTGCTAAGAAGAGTCACTATTGCGCTCCCATTTACATACACAGTGCAAATAGCACTAGCCTCTGTTCCCAGCAAGTACAGTGTATTGGACTGAAGAGAAGCTACTGTTCTTGTCAGTTTCCTAAGCCGAGTTGAAGTAGATATGGCCCGTGTGTCGGAAGCACAGTTCATTTGTTCTGAGCAAGCACACTGTTCTGGCCCTATAGGAATCACAGTAGATTAGAAGAGTGCTCTTTTCTCAAAAGCAGAGTGTGTTTCTTGTAAGGCGAGCTAGTGTTTGTTTCCCAGTCAGAAAAGGATTTCAATCACATGCAGTTTCTGGTCCTATGAGCAAGAGTTGTTTTGTTGTAAAAAAGAGTCACTCTTGTACTCCATTCGCCATACACAGTGCAAATAGCACTCGCATCTGTTCCCACCAAGTACAGTGTATTGGACTGAAGAGAAGCTACTGTTCTTGTCAGTTTCCTAAGCAGAGTTGAACTAGATATGGCCCGTGTGTCGGAAGCACAGTTCTTTTGTTCTGAGCAAGCTCACTGTTCTGTCTCTATAGGAAATACAGTAGATTAGAAGAGTGCTCTTTTCTCAAAAGCAGAGTGTGTTTTTTGTAAGGCGAGCTAGTATTTGTTTCCCAGTCAGAAATGAAGTTGAATCACATGCAGTTTCTGGTCCTATGAGCAAGAGTTGTTTTCGGGTAAGAAGAGTCACTATTGCGCTCTCATTGCCATACACAGTGCAAATAGAACTCGTGTCTGTACCCAGCAAGTACAGTGTATTAGACTAAAGACACGCTACTGTTCTTGTCAGTTTCCTAAGCAGAATTGAAGTAGATATGGCCCGTGTGTCAGAAGCAAAGTTCTTTTGTTCTGAGCAAGCACACTGTTCTGGCCCTTAGGAAACACGGTAGAGTAGAAGAATGCTCTTTTCTCAAAAGCAGAGTGTGTTTCTTGTAAGGCAAGCTAGTGTTTGTTTACCAGTCATAAAAGGATTTGTATCACATGCAGTTTCTGGTCCTATGAGCAAGAGTTGTTTTGTGGTAAAAAGAGTCACTTTTGTGCTCCATTTGCCATACACAGTGCAAATAGCACTCACATCTGTTCCCAGCAAATACAGTGTATTGTACTGAAGAGAAGCTACTGTTCTTGTCAGTTTCCTAAGCAGAGTTGAACTAGATATGGCCCGTGTGTCGGAAGCACAGTTCATTTGTTCTGAGCCAGCATACTGTTCTGGCCCTATAGAAAACACAGTAGATTAGAAGAGTGCTCTTTTCTCAAAAGCAGAGTGTGTTTCTTGTAAGGCGAGCTAGTGTTTGTTTCCCAGTCAGAAATGGAGTTGAATAACATGCAGTTTGTGGTCCTACGAGCAAGAGTTGTTTTCTGGTAAGAAGAGTCACTATTGCGCTCCATTTGGCATACACAGTGCAAATTGCACTCGCGTCTGTTCCCAGCAAGTACAGTGTATTGGACTGAAGAGAAGCTACTGTTCTTGACAGTTTCCTAAGCAGAGTTGAACTAGATATGGCCTTTGTGTCGGAAGCACAGTTTTTTTGTTCTGAACAAGCACACTGTTCTGGCCCTATAGGAAACAGTAGATTAGAAGAGTCCTCTTTTCTCAAAAGCAGAGTGTGTTTCTTGTAAGGCGAGCTAGTGTTTGTTTCCCAGTCAGAAATGGAGTTGAATCACATGCAGTTTCTGGTCCTACGAGCAAGAGTTGTTTTCTGGTAAGAAGAGTCACTATTGCGCTCCATTTGGCATACACAGTGCAAATAGCACTCGCGTCTGTTCCCAGCAAGTACAGTGTATTGGACTGAAACGAAGCTACTGTTCTTGTCAGTTTCCTAAGCACATTTAAACTAGATATGGCCCGTGTGTCGGAAGCACAGTTCTTTTGTTCTGAGAAAGCACACTGTCTGGCCCTATAGTTAACACAGTAGAGTAGAAGAATGCTCTTTTCTCAAAAGCAGAGTGTGTTTCTTGTAAGGCGAGCTAGTGTTTGTTTCCCAGTCAGAAATGGAGTTGAATCACATGCAGTTTCTGGTCCTATGAGCAAGAGTTGTTTTCTGTTAAGAAGAGTCACTATTGCTCTCCATTTGCCATACACAGTGCAAATAGCACTAGCATCTGTTCCCAGCAAGTACAGTGTATTGGACTGAAGAGAAGCTACTGTTCTTGACAGTTTCCTAAGCAGAGTTGAACTAGATATGGCCTTTGTGTCGGAAGCACAGTTTTTTTGTTCTGAACAAGCACAGTGTTCTGGCCCTATAGGAAACAGTAGATTAGAAGAGTCCTCTTTTCTCAAAAGCAGAGTGTGTTTCTTGTAAGGCGAGCTAGTGTTTGTTTCCCAGTCAGAAATGGAGTTGAATCACATGCAGTTTGTGGTCCTACGAGCAAGAGTTGTTTTCTGGTAAGAAGAGTCACTATTGTGCTCCATTTGCCATACACAGTGCACATAGCACTCACGTCTTTACACAGCAAGTACAGTGTATTGAACTGAAGAGAAGCTACTGTTCTTGTCAGTTTCCTAAGCAGAGTTGAACTAGACATGGCCCGTGTGTCGGAATCACAGTTCTTTTGTTCTGAGCAAGCTCACTGTTCTGGCCTTTGAGGAAACACAGTAGATTAGAAGAGTGCTCTTTTCTCAAAAGCAGAGTGTGTTTCTTGTAAGGGGAGCTAGTATTTGTTTCCCAGTCAGAAATGGACTTGAATCACATGCAGTTTGTGGTCCTACGAGCAAGAGTTGTTTTCTGCTAAGAAGAGTCACTATTGCGCTCCCATTTACATACACAGTGCAAATAGCACTAGCCTCTGTTCCCAGCAAGTACAGTGTATTGGACTGAAGAGAAGCTACTGTTCTTGTCAGTTTCCTAAGCCGAGTTGAAGTAGATATGGCCCGTGTGTCGGAAGCACAGTTCATTTGTTCTGAGCAAGCACACTGTTCTGGCCCTATAGGAATCACAGTAGATTAGAAGAGTGCTCTTTTCTCAAAAGCAGAGTGTGTTTCTTGTAAGGCGAGCTAGTGTTTGTTTCCCAGTCAGAAAAGGATTTCAATCACATGCAGTTTCTGGTCCTATGAGCAAGAGTTGTTTTGTTGTAAAAAAGAGTCACTCTTGTACTCCATTCGCCATACACAGTGCAAATAGCACTCGCATCTGTTCCCACCAAGTACAGTGTATTGGACTGAAGAGAAGCTACTGTTCTTGTCAGTTTCCTAAGCAGAGTTGAACTAGATATGGCCCGTGTGTCGGAAGCACAGTTCTTTTGTTCTGAGCAAGCTCACTGTTCTGTCTCTATAGGAAATACAGTAGATTAGAAGAGTGCTCTTTTCTCAAAAGCAGAGTGTGTTTTTTGTAAGGCGAGCTAGTATTTGTTTCCCAGTCAGAAATGAAGTTGAATCACATGCAGTTTCTGGTCCTATGAGCAAGAGTTGTTTTCGGGTAAGAAGAGTCACTATTGCGCTCTCATTGCCATACACAGTGCAAATAGAACTCGTGTCTGTACCCAGCAAGTACAGTGTATTAGACTAAAGACACGCTACTGTTCTTGTCAGTTTCCTAAGCAGAATTGAAGTAGATATGGCCCGTGTGTCAGAAGCAAAGTTCTTTTGTTCTGAGCAAGCACACTGTTCTGGCCCTTAGGAAACATGGTAGAGTAGAAGAATGCTCTTTTCTCAAAAGCAGAGTGTGTTTCTTGTAAGGCAAGCTAGTGTTTGTTTACCAGTCATAAAAGGATTTGTATCACATGCAGTTTCTGGTCCTATGAGCAAGAGTTGTTTTGTGGTAAAAAGAGTCACTTTTGTGCTCCATTTGCCATACACAGTGCAAATAGCACTCACATCTGTTCCCAGCAAATACAGTGTATTGTACTGAAGAGAAGCTACTGTTCTTGTCAGTTTCCTAAGCAGAGTTGAAGTAGATATGGCCCGTGTGTCGGAAGCACAGTTCATTTGTTCTGAGCCAGCACACTGTTCTGGCCCTATAGGAAACACAGTAGATTAGAAGAGTGCTCTTTTCTCAAAAGCAGAGTGTGTTTCTTGTAAGGCGAGCTAGTGTTTGTTTCCCAGTCAGAAATGGAGTTGAATAACATGCAGTTTGTGGTCCTACGAGCAAGAGTTGTTTTCTGGTAAGAAGAGTCACTATTGCGCTCCATTTGGCATACACAGTGCAAATAGCACTCGCGTCTGTTCCCAGCAAGTACAGTGTATTGGACTGAAGAGAAGCTACTGTTCTTGACAGTTTCCTAAGCAGAGTTGAACTAGATATGGCCTTTGTGTCGGAAGCACAGTTTTTTTGTTCTGAACAAGCACACTGTTCTGGCCCTATAGGAAACAGTAGATTAGAAGAGTCCTCTTTTCTCAAAAGCAGAGTGTGTTTCTTGTAAGGCGAGCTAGTGTTTGTTTCCCAGTCAGAAATGGAGTTGAATCACATGCAGTTTGTGGTCCTACGAGCAAGAGTTGTTTTCTGGTAAGAAGAGTCACTATTGCGCTCCATTTGGCATACACAGTGCAAATAGCACTCGCGTCTGTTCCCAGCAAGTACAGTGTATTGGACTGAAACGAAGCTACTGTTCTTGTCAGTTTCCTATGCACATTTAAACTAGATATGGCCCGTGTGTCGGAAGCACAGTTCTTTTGTTCTGAGAAAGCACACTGTCTGGCCCTATAGTTAACACAGTAGAGTAGAAGAATGCTCTTTTCTCAAAAGCAGAGTGTGTTTCTTGTAAGGCGAGCTAGTGTTTGTTTCCCAGTCAGAAATGGAGTTGAATCACATGCAGTTTCTGGTCCTATGAGCAAGAGTTGTTTTCTGTTAAGAAGAGTCACTATTGCTCTCCATTTGCCATACACAGTGCAAATAGCACTAGCATCTGTTCCCAGTAAGTACAGTGTATTGGACTGAAGAGAAGCTACTGTTCTTGACAGTTTCCTAAGCAGAGTTGAACTAGATATGGCCTTTGTGTCGGAAGCACAGTTTTTTTGTTCTGAACAAGCACACTGTTCTGGCCCTATAGGAAACAGTAGATTAGAAGAGTCCTCTTTTCTCAAAAGCAGAGTGTGTTTCTTGTAAGGCGAGCTAGTGTTTGTTTCCCAGTCAGAAATGGAGTTGAATCACATGCAGTTTGTGGTCCTACGAGCAAGAGTTGTTTTCTGGTAAGAAGAGTCACTATTGTGCTCCATTTGCCATACACAGTGCACATAGCACTCACGTCTTTACACAGCAAGTACAGTGTATTGAACTGAAGAGAAGCTACTGTTCTTGTCAGTTTCCTAAGCAGAGTTGAACTAGACATGGCCCGTGTGTCGGAATCACAGTTCTTTTGTTCTGAGCAAGCTCACTGTTCTGGCCTTTGAGGAAACACAGTAGATTAGAAGAGTGCTCTTTTCTCAAAAGCAGAGTGTGTTTCTTGTAAGGGGAGCTAGTGTTTGTTTCCCAGTCAGAAATGGACTTGAATCACATGCAGTTTGTGGTCCTACGAGCAAGAGTTGTTTTCTGCTAAGAAGAGTCACTATTGCGCTCCCATTTACATACACAGTGCAAATAGCACTAGCCTCTGTTCCCAGCAAGTACAGTGTATTGGACTGAAGAGAAGCTACTGTTCTTGTCAGTTTCCTAAGCCGAGTTGAAGTAGATATGGCCCGTGTGTCGGAAGCACAGTTCATTTGTTCTGAGCAAGCACACTGTTCTGGCCCTATAGGAATCACAGTAGATTAGAAGAGTGCTCTTTTCTCAAAAGCAGAGTGTGTTTCTTGTAAGGCGAGCTAGTGTTTGTTTCCCAGTCAGAAAAGGATTTCAATCACATGCAGTTTCTGGTCCTATGAGCAAGAGTTGTTTTGTTGTAAAAAAGAGTCACTCTTGTACTCCATTCGCCATACACAGTGCAAATAGCACTCGCATCTGTTCCCACCAAGTACAGTGTATTGGACTGAAGAGAAGCTACTGTTCTTGTCAGTTTCCTAAGCAGAGTTGAACTAGATATGGCCCGTGTGTCGGAAGCACAGTTCTTTTGTTCTGAGCAAGCTCACTGTTCTGTCTCTATAGGAAATACAGTAGATTAGAAGAGTGCTCTTTTCTCAAAAGCAGAGTGTGTTTTTTGTAAGGCGAGCTAGCATTTGTTTCCCAGTCAGAAATGGAGTTGAATCACATGCAGTTTCTGGTCCTACGAGCAAGAGTTGTTTTCTGGTAAGAAGAGTCACTATTGTGCTCTCATTGCCATACAGAGTGCAAATAGAACTCGCGTCTGTACCCATCAATTACAGTGTATAAGATTAAAGACAAGCTACTGTTCTTGTCAGTTTCCTAAGCAGAGTTGAACTAGACATGGCCCGTGTGTCGGAAGCACAGTTCTTTTGTTCTGAGCAAGCTCACTGTTCTGGCCTTCGAGGAAACACAGTAGATTAGAAGAGTGCTCTTTTCTCAAAAGCTGCGTGTGTTTCTTGTAAGGGGAGCTAGTATTTGTTTCCCAGTCAGAAATGGACTTGAATCACATGCAGTTTGTGGTCGTACGAGCAAGAGTTTTTTTCTGCTAAGAAGAGTCACTATTGTGCTCCCATTTACATACACAGTGCAAATAGCACTAGCCTCTGTTCCCAGCAAGTACAGTGTATTGGACTGAAGAGAAGCTACTTTTCTTGACAGTTTCCTAAGCAGAGTTGAAGTAGATATGGCCCGTGTGTCGGAAGCACAGTTCTTTTGTTCTGAGCATGGTCACTGTTCTGTCTCTATAGGATATACAGTAGATTAGAAGAGTGCTCTTTTCTCAAAAGCAGAGTGTGTTTCTTGTAAGGCGAGCTAGTATTTGTTTCCCAGTCAGAAATGGAGTTGAATCACATGCAGTTTCTGGTCCTACAAGCAAGAGTTGTTTTCTGGTAAGAAGAGTCACTATTGTGCTCCATTTGCCATACACATTGCAAATAGCACTTGCGTCTTTTCCCAGCAAGTACAGTGTATTGGACTGAAGAGAAGCTACTGTTCTTGTTAGTTTCCTAAGCAGAGTTGAACTAGACATGGCCTGTGTGTCAGGAGCACAGTTCTTTTGTTCTGAGCAAGCTCACTGTTCTGGACCTATAGGAAAAACAGTAGATTAGAAGAGTGCTCTTTTCTCAAAAGCAGCATGTGTTTCTTGTAAGGCTGGCGAGTATTTGTTTCCCAGTCAGAAATGGAGTTGAATCACATGCAGTTTGTGGTCTTATGAGCAAGAGTTGTTTTCTGCTAAGAAGAGTCACTATTGCGCTCCATTTGCCATACACAGTGCAAATAGCACTCGCGTCTGTTCCCAGCAAGTACAGTGTATTGGACTGAAGAGAAGCTACTGTTCTTGTCAGTTTCCTAAGCAGAGTTGAAGTAGATATGGCCCGTGTGTCGGAAGCACAGTTCTTTTGTTCTGAGAAAGCACACTGCATGGCCCTATTGTTAACACAGTAGAGTAGATGAATGCTCATTTCTCAAAAGCAGAGTGTGTTTCTTGTAAGTCGAGCTAGTGTTTGTTTCCCAGTCAGAAAAGGATTTGAATCACATGCAGTTTCTGGTCCTATGAGCAAGAGTTGTTTTGTGGTAAAAAGAGTCATTTTTGTGCTTCATTCGCCATACACAGTGCAAATAGCACTTGTGTCTGTTCCTAGCATGTACAGGGTATTGGACGGAAGAGAAGCTACTGTTGTTGTCAGTTTCCTAAGCAGAGTTGAACTAGATATGGCCCGTGTGTCGGAAGCACAGTTCTTTTGTTCTGAACAAGCTCACTGTTCTGGCCCTATAGGAAACACAGTAGAGTAGAAGAATGTTCTTTTCTCAAAAGCAGAGTGTGTTTCTTGTAAGGCGAGCTACTGTTTGTTTCCCAGTCAGAAAAGGATTTGTATCACATGCAGTTTCTGGTCCTATGAGCAAGAGTTGTTTTGTGGTAAAAAGAGTCACTTTTGTGCTCCATTCGCCATACACAGTGCAAATAGCACTAGCATCTGTTCACAGCAAGTACATTGTACTGGAGTGAAGAGAAGCTACTGTTCTTGACAGTTTCCTAAGCAGAGTTGAACTACATATGGCCTGTGTGTTGGAAGCACATTTCTTTTGTTCTGAGCAAGCTCACTGTTCTGTCTCTATAGGAAACACAGTAGATTAGAAGAGTGCTCTTTTCTCAAAAGCAGAGTGTGTTTCTTGTAAGGCGAGCTAGTATTTGTTTCCCAGTCAGAAAAGGATTTCAATCACATGCAGTTTCTGGTCCTACGAGCAAGAGTTGTTTTCTGGTAAGAAGAGTCACTATTGCGCTCTCATTGCCATACACAGTGCAAATAGCACTCGCGTCTGTACCCAGCAAGTAAAGGATATTGGACTGAAGAGAAGCTACTGTTCTTGTCAGTTTCCTAAGCAGAGTTGAACTTGATATGAACCGTGTGTGTAGGAAGCACAGTTCTTTTGTTCTGAGCAAGATCACTGTTCTGGCCCTATAGGAAACACAGTAGATTAGAAGAGTTCTCTTTTCTCAAAAGCAGAGTGTGTTTCTTGTAAGGCGAGCTAGTATTTGTTTCCCAGTCAGAAATGGAGTTGAGTCACATGCAGTTTCTGGTCCTACGAGCAAGAGTTGTTTTCTGGTAAGAAGAGTCACTATTGCGTTCTCTTTGCCATACACAGTGCAAATAGCACTAGCGTCTGTACCGTGCAAGTACAGTGTATTGTACTGAAGAGAAGCAACTGTTCTTGTCAGTTTCCTAAGCAGAGTTGAACTAGATTTGGACTGTGTGTCGAAAGCACAGTTCTTTTGTTCTGAGCAAGCACATTGTTCTGGCCCTATAGGAAACACAGTAGATTAGAAGAGTGCTCTTTTCTCAAAAGCAGAGTGTGTTTCTTGTAAGGCAAGCTAGTGTTTGTTTCCCAGTCAGAAATGCAGTTGAATCACATGCAGTTTCTTTTCCTACGAGCATGAGTTGTTTTCTGCTAAGAAGAGTCACTATTGCGCTCCATTTGCCATACACAGTGAAATAGGACTCGCGTCTGTTTCCAGCAAGTACAGTGTATTGGATTGAAGAGAAGCTACTGTTCTTGTCAGTTTCCTAAGCAGAGTTGAACTAGATATGGCCGTGTGTCGGAAGCACAGTTCCTTTGTTCTGAGCAAGCTCACTCTTCTGGCCCTATAGGAAACACAGTAGATTAGAAGAGTGCTCTTTTCTCAAGAGCAGAGTGTATTTCTTGTAAGGCGAGCTAGTGTTTGTTTCAAAGTCGTAAACGGAGTTGAATCACATGCAGTTTCTGGTCCTACTAGCCAGAGTTGTTTTCTGCTAAGAACAGTCACGGTTGCGCTCCCATTGCCATACACAGTGCAAAGAGCACTCGCGTCTGTTCCCAGCAAGTACAGTGTTTGGACTGAAGAGAAGCTACTGTTCTTGTCAGTTTCCTAAGCAGAGTTGAACTAGATATGGCCCGTGTGTCGGAAGCAAAGTTCCTTTGTTCTGAGCAAGCTCACTGTTCTGGACCTTTAGGAATCACAGTAGAATAGAAGAGTGCTCTTTTCTCAAAAGTAGAGTATGTTTCTTGTAAGGTGAGCTAGTATTTGTTTCCCAGTCAGAAATGGAGTTGAATCACTTGCAGTTTCTGCTCCTACAAGCATGAGTTGTTTTCTGGTAAGAAGAGTCACTATTATGCTCCATTTGCCATACACAGTGCAAATAGCACTAGCGTCTGTTCCCAGCAAGTACAGTGTATTGGACTGAAGAGAAGCTACAGTTCTTGTCAGTTTCCTAAGCAGAGTTGAACTAGATATGGCCCGTGTGTCGGAAGCAAAGTTCCTTTGTTCTGAGCAAGCTCACTGTTCTGGACCTTTAGGAATCACAGTAGAATAGAAGAGTGCTCTTTTCTCAAAAGTAGAGTATGTTTCTTGTAAGGTGAGCTAGTATTTGTTTCCCAGTCAGAAATGGAGTTGAATCACTTGCAGTTTCTGCTCCTACAAGCATGAGTTGTTTTCTGGTAAGAAGAGTCACTATTATGCTCCATTTGCCATACACAGTGCAAATAGCACTAGCGTCTGTTCCCAGCAAGTACAGTGTATTGGACTGAAGAGAAGCTACAGTTCTTGTCAGTTTCCTAAGCAGAGTTGAACTAGATATGGCCCGTGTGTCGGAAGCACAGTTCCTTTGTTCTGAGCAAGCTCACTGTTCTGGACCTATAGGTATCACAGTAGAGCACAAGTGTCCTCTTTTCTCAAAAGCAGAGTGTGTTTCTTGTAAGGCGAGCTAGTGTTTGTTTCCCAGTCAGAAATGCAGTTGAATCACATGCAGTTTCTGCTCCTACAAGCAAGAGTTGTTTTCTGGTAAGAAGAGTCACTATTGTGCTCCATTTGCCATACACAGTGCAAATAGCACTAGCGTCTGTTCCCAGCAAGTACAGTGTATTGAACTGAAGAGAAGCTACTGTTCTTGTCAGTTTCCTAAGTAGAGTTGAACAAGATATGGCCCGTGTGTCGGAAGCACAGTTCTTTTGTTCTGAGCAAGCTCACTGTTCTGGCCCTGTAGGAAACACAGTAGATTAGAAGAATGCTCTTTTCTCAAAAGCAGAGTATGTTTCTTGTAAGGTGAGCTAGTATTTGTTTCCCAGTCAGAAATGGAGTTGAATCACATGCAGTTTCTGGTCCTAAGAGCAAGAGTTGTTTTCTGATAAGAAGAGTCACTATTGTGCCCCATTTGCTATACTCAGTGCAAATAGCACTAGTGTCTGTTCCCAGCAAGTACAGTGTATAGGACTAAAGAGAAGCTACTGTTCTTGTCAGTTTCCTAAGCAGAGTTGAAGTAGATATGGCCCGCGTGTCGGAAGCACAGTTCCTTTGTTCTGAGCAAGCTCACTGTTCTGGCACTATAGGAAACACAGTAGATTAGAAGAGTGCTCTTTTCTCAAGAGCAGAGTGTGTTTCTTTAAGGCGAGCTAGGGTTTGTTTCCCAGTCGTAAACGGAGTTGAATCACATGCAGTTTCTGGTCCTACTAGCAAGAGTTGTTTTCTGCTAAGAACAGTCATGATTGCGCTCCCATTGCCATACACAGTGCAAATAGCACTGGCCTCTGTTCCCAGCAAGTACAGTGTATTGGACTGAAGAGAAGCTACTGTTCTTGTTAGTTTCCTAAGGAGAGTTGAACCAGATATGGCCCGTGTGTTGGAAGCACAGTTCCTTTGTTCTCAGCAAGCTCACTCTTCTGGTCCTATAGGAAACACAGTAGTTTAGAAGAGTGCTCTTTTCTCAAAAGGAGAGTGTGTTTCTTGTAAGGCGAGCTAGTATTTGTTTCCCAGTCAGAAATGGAGTTGAATCACATGCAGTTTCTGCTCCTACGAGCAAGAGTTGTTTTCTGGTAAGAAGAGTCACTATTGAGCTCCATTTGCCATATGCAGTGCAAATAGCACTAGTGTCTGTTCCCAGCAAGTACAGTGTATTGGACTGAAGAGAAGCTACTGTTCTTGTCAGTTTCCTAAGCAGAGTTGAACTAGATATGGCGGGTGTGTCGGAAGCACAGTTCCTCTTCTGAGCAAGCTCACTCTTCTGGCCCTATTGGAATCACATTAGAGTAGAAGAGTGCTCTTTTCTCAAAAGCAGAGTGTGTTTGTTGTAAGGCGAGCTAGTGTTTGTTTCCCAGTCGTAAAAGGAGTTGAGTTACATGCAGTTTCTGGTCCTACAAGCAAGAGTTGTTTTCTGGTAAGAAGAGTCACTATTGCGCTCTATTTGCCATACACAGTGCAAATAGCACTAGCATCTGTTCCCAGCAAGTACAGTGTATTGGACTGAAGAGGAGCTACTGTTTTTCTCAGTTTCCTAAGCAGAGTTGAAGTAGATATGGCCCGTTTGTCGGAAGCACAGTTCTTTTGTTCTGAGCAAGCTCACTGTTCTGGCCCTATAGGAAAGAACAGTAGATTAGAAGAGTGCTCTTTTCTCAAAAGCAGAGTGTGTTTTTGTAAGGCGAGCTAGAGTTTGTTCATCAGTCGTAAACGGAGTTGAATCACATGCAGTTTCTGGTCATACTAGCAAGAGTTGTTTTCTGCTAAGAACAGTCACGATTGTGCTCCCATTGCCATACACAGTGCAAATATCTCTAGCGTCTCTTCCCAGCAAGTACAGTGTATTGGACTGAAGAGAAGCTACTGTTCTTGTCAGTTTCCTAAGCAGAGTTGAACTAGATATGGCCCGTGTATTGGAAGCACGGTTCTTTTGTTCTGAGTAAGCTCACTGTTCTGGACCTATAGGAAACACAGTAGATTAGAATAGTGCTCTTTTCTCAAAAGCAGAGTATGTTTCTTGTAAGGCGAGCTAGTATTTGTTTCCCAGTCAGAAATGGAGTTGAATCACATGCAGTTTCTGCTCCTACAAGCAAGAGTTGCTTTCTGGCAGGAAGAGTCACTATTGTGCTCCATTTGCCATACACAGTGCAAATAGCACTAGCGTCTGTTCCCAGCAAGTACAGTGTATTGGACTGAAGAGAAGCTACTGTTCTTGTCAGTTTCCTAAGCAGAGTTGAACTAGATATGGCCCGTGTTTCGGAGGCACAGTTTTTTTGTTCTGAACAAGCACACTGTTATGGCACTGTAGGAATCACAATAGAGTAGAAGAGTGCTCTTTTTTCAAAAGCAGAGTATGTTTCTTGTAAGGCGAGCTAGTATTTGTTTCCCAGTCAGAAATGGAGTTGAATCACATGCAGTTTGTGCTCCTACAAGCAAGAGTTGTTTTCTGGTAAGAAGAGTCACTATTGCGCTCCATTTGTCATACGCAGTGCAAATAGCACTAGCGTCTGTTCCCATCAAGTACAGTGTATTGGACTGAAGAGAAGCTACTGTTCTTGTCAGTTTCCTAAGCAGAGTTGAACTAGATATGACCCCTGTGTCGGTAGCACAGTTCTTTTGTTCTGAGCAAGCTCACTCTTCTGGCCCTATAGGAAACACAGTAGATTAGAAGAGTGCTCTTTTCTCAAAAGCAGAGTATGTTTCTTGTAAGGCGAGCTAGTATTTGTTTCCCAGTCAGAAATGGAGTTGAATCACATGCAGTTTCTGCTCCTAAAAGCAAGAGTTGTTTTCTGGTAAGAAGAGTCACTATTGCGCTCCATTTGCCATCCACAGTACAAATAGCACTAGCGTCTGTTCCCAGCAAGTACAGTGTATTGGACTGAAGAGGAGCTACTGCTCTTGTCAGTTTCCTAAGCAGAGTTGAACTAGATATGGCCCATGTGTGTAGGAAGCACAGTTCTTTGTTCTGAGCAAGCTCACTGTTCGGACAACATAGGAAACACAGTAGAATAGAAGAGTGCTCTTTTCTCAAAAGCAGAGTGTGTTTCTTGTAAGGCAAGCTAGTGTTTGTTTCGCAGTCCTAAATGGAGTTGAATCACATGCAGTTTCTGATCATACGAGCAAGAGTTGTTTTCTGGTAAGAAGAGTCACTATTGCCCTCCCATTGTCATACACAGGGCAAATAGCACTGGCGTCTGTTCCCAGCATGTACAGTGTATTGGACTGAAGATGATCTACTGTTCTTGTCAGTTTCCTAAGCAGAGTTGAACTAGATATGGCCTGTGTGTGTAGGAAGCACAGTTCTTTTGTTCTGAGCTAGCTCACTCTTCTGGCCTATAGAAACACAGTAGAGTAGAAGAGTGCTCTTTTCTCAAAAGCAGAGTGTGCTTCTTGTAAGATGAGCTTGCGTTTGTTTCCCAGTCCTAAATGGAGTTGAATCACATGCAGTTTCTGGTCCTACGAGCAAGAATTTTTTTCTTGAAAGGAAAGTCACTATTGTGTTCCCTTTGCCATACACAGTGCAAATAGCACTGGCGTCTGTTCCCAGCAAGTACAGTGTATTCGACAGAAGAGGAGCTACTGTTCTTGTCAGTTTCCTAAGCAGAGTTGAACGAGATATGGCCCGTGTGTGTAGGAAGCACAGTTCTTTTGTTCTGAGCAAGCTCACTGTTCTGACCCCATAAGAAACACAGTAGAGTAGAAGAGTGCCCTTTTCTCAAAAGCAGTTTGTGTTTCTTGTAAGGCGAGCTAGCATTTGTTTTTCAGTCCTAAATGGAGTTGAATCACATGCAGTTTCTCGTCCTACGAGCAAGAGTTGTTTTCTGGTAAGCAGAGTCACTATTGTGCTCCCATTGTCATACACAGGGCAAATAGCACTGGCGTCTGTTCCCAGCATACGGTGTATTGGACTCAAGAGGATCTGCTGTCCCAGTCAGTTTCCTATGTAGAATTGATCTAGATATGGCCCGTGTGTGTAGGAAGCACAGTTCTTTTGTTCTGAGCATGCTCACTGTTCTGGCCCTATAGGACACACAGTAGAGTAGAATAGTGCTCTTTTCTCAAGAGCAGAGTGTGTTTCTTGTAAGGTGAGCTAGCGTTTGTTTCCCAGTCCCAAATGGAGTTGAATTACATGCAGTTTCTTGTCCTATGAGCAAGAGTTGTTTTCTGTTAAGAAGAGTCACTATTACGCTCCTATTGCCATACACAGTACAAACAACACTCGCTACTGTTCTTTGCAAGTACAGTGTATTGGACAGAAGAGGAGCTACTGTTCTTGTCAGTTTCCTAAGCAGAGTTGAACTAGATATGGCCCCTGTGTGTAGGAAGCACAGTTCTTTTGTTCTGAGCAAGCTCACTGTTCGGAACCCATAGGAAACACAGTAGAGTAGAAGAGTGCTCTTTTCTCAGAAGCAGAGTGTGTTTCTTGTAAGGCGAGCTAGCGTTTGTTTCCCAGTCCTAAAAGGAATTGAGTCACATGCAGTTTCTGATCCTAGGAGCAAGAGTTGTTTTCTGGTAAGAAGAGTCACTATTGCGCTCCCATTGTCATACACAGGGCAAATAGCACTGGCGTCTGTTCCCAGCATGTACAGTGTATTGGACTGAAGAGGAGCTACTGTTCTTGTCAGTTTCCTAAGCAGAGTTGAACTAGATATAGCCTGTGTGTGTAGGAAGCACAGTTCTTTTGTTCTGAGCAAGCTCACTGCTCTGGCCCTATAGGAAACACAGTAGAGTAGAAGAGTGCTCTTTTCTCAAAAGCAAAGTGTGTTTCTTGTAAGGTGAGCTAGCGTTTGTTTCCCAGTCCTAAATGGAGTTGAATCACATGCAGTTTTTGGTCCTAAGAGCAAGGGATGTTTTCTGGTAAGGAAAGTCACTATTGTGCTCCCTTTGCCATGAACAGTGCAAATAGCACTCGCGTCTGTTCCCAGGAAGTACAGTGTATTGGACTGAAGAGGAGCTACTGTTCTTCTCAGTTTCCTAAGCAGAGTCAAACTAGATATGGCCCGTGTGTGTAGGAAGCACAGTTATTTTGTTCTGAGCAAGCTCACTGTTCTGGTCCTGTAGGAAACACAGAAGAGTAGAAGAGTGCTCTTTTCTCAAAAGCAAAGTGTGTTTCTTGTAAGGGGAGCTAGCGTTTGTTTCCCAGTCCTAAATGGAGTTGAATTACATGCAGTTTCTGGTCCTATGAGCAAGAGTTGTTTTCTGGTAAGAAGAGTCACTATTGTGCTACCATTGCCATACACAGTGCAAACAACACTCGCTACTGTTCTTTGCAAGTACAGTGTATTGGACAGATGAAGAGCAACTGTTCTTGTCAGTTTCCTAAGCAGAGTTGAACTAGATATGGCCCGTGTGTGGAGGAAGCACAGTTCTTTTGTTCTGAACAAGCTCACTGTTTTGGCCCTATAGGAAACACAGTAGAGTAGAAGAGTGCTCTTTTCTCAAAAGCAGAATGTTTTTCTTGTAAGGCAAGCTAGCGTTTGTTTCCCAGTCCTAAATGTAGTTGAATCACATGCAGTTTCTGGTCCTACGAGCAAGAGTTGTTTTATGGTAAGAAGAGTCACTATTGCGCTCCCATTGTCATACACAGGGCAAATAGCACTGGCGTCTGTTCCCAGCATGTAAAGTGTATTGGATTGAAGAGGATCTACTGTTCTTGTCAGTTTCCTAACCACAGTTGAACTAGATATGGCCCGTGTGTGTAGGAAGCACAGTTTTTTTGTTCTGAGCAAGCTCAATGTTCGGACCCCATAGGAAACACAGTAGAATAGAAGAGTGCTCTTTTCTCAAAAACAGAGTATGTTTCTTGTAAGGCGAGCTAGCGTTTGTTTCCCAGTCCAAAATGGAGTTGAATCACATGCAGTTTCTGGTCCTACGAGCAAGAGTTGTTTTCTGGTAAGAAGAGTCACTATTGTGCTCCCATTGTCATACACAGGGCAAATAGCACTGGCGTCTGTTCCGAGCATGTACAGTGTATTGGACTGAAGAGGATCTCCTGTCCATGTCAGTTTCCTAAGCAGAATTGATCTAGATATGGCCCGTGTGTGTAGGAAGCACAGTTCTTTTGTTCTGAGCAAGCTCACTGTTCTGACCCCATAAGAAACAGAGTAGAGTAGAAGAGTGCCCTTTTCTCAAAAGCAGTGTGTGTTTCTTGTAAGGCGAGCTAGCATTTGTTTTTCAGTCCTAAATGGAGTTGAATCACATGCAGTTTCTCGTCCTACGAGCAAGAGTTGTTTTCTGGTAAGCAGAGTCACTATTGTGCTCCCATTGTCATACACAGGGCAAAAAGCACTGGCATCTGTTCCCAGCATACAGTGTATTGGACTCAAGAGGATCTACTGTCCTAGTCATTTTTCTATGCAGAATTGATCTCGATATGGCCCTTGTGTGTTGAAGCACAGTTCTTTTGTTCTGAGCAAGCTCACTGTTCTGGCCCTATAGGAAACACAGTAGAGTAGAAGAGTGCTCTTTTCTCAAGAGCAGAGTGTGTTTCTTGTAAGGTGAGCTAGCGTTTGTTTCCCAGTCCTAAATGGAGTTGAATCACATGCAGTTTTTGTTCCTGCGAGCAAGGGATGTTTTCTGGTAAGGAAAGTCACTATTGTGCTCCCTTTGCCATAAACAGTGCAATAGCACTCGCGTCTCTTCCCAGCAAGTACAGTGTATTGGACTGAAGAGGAGCTACTGTTCTTGTCAGTTTCCTAAGCAGAGTTGAACGAGATATGGCCCGTGTGTTTAAGAAGCACAGTTCTTTTGTTCTGAGCAAGCTCACTGTTTTGGTCCTATAGGAAACACAGAAGAGTAGAAGAGTGCTCTTTTCTCAAAAGCAGAGTGTGTCTCTTGTAAGGTGAGCTAGCGTTTGTTTCCCAGTCCTAAATGGAGTTGAATTACATGCAGTTTCTTGTCCTATGAGCAAGAGTTGTTTTCTGTTAAGAAGAGTCACTATTACGCTCGTATTGCCATACACAGTGCAAACAACACTCGCTACTGTTCTTTGCAAGTACAGTGTATTGGACAGAAGAGGAGCTACTGTTCTTGTCAGTTTCCTAACCACAGTTGAACGAGATATGGCCCGTGTGTGTAGGAAGCACAGTTCTTTTGTTCTGAGCAAGCTCAATCTTCTGGCCTATAGGAAACACAGTAGAGTAGAAGAGTGCTCTTTTCTCAAAAGCAGAGTGTGTTTCTTGTAAGGCGAGCTAGCATTTGTTTTCCAGTCCTAAATGGAGTAGAATCACATGCAGTTTCTGGTCCTACGAGCAAGAGTTGTTTTCTGGTAAGAAGAGTCACTATTTCCCTCCCATTGTCATACACAGGGCAAATAGCACTGGCGTCTATTCCCAGCATGTACAGTGTATTGGACTGAAGATGATCTACTGTTCTTGTCAGTTTCCTAAGCAGAGTTGAACTAGATATGGCCCGTGTGTGTAGGAAGCACAGTTCTTTTGTTCTGCGCAAGCTCAATGTTCGGACCCCATAGGAAACACAGTAGAATAGAAGAGTGCTATTTCTCAAAAACAGAGTATGTTTCTTGTAAGGCGAGCTAGCGTTTGTTTCCCAGTCCAAAATGTAGTTGAATCACATGCAGTTTCTGGTCCTACGAGCAAGGGATGTTTTCTGTTAAGGAAAGTCACTATTGTGCTCCCTTTGCCATAAACAGTGCAAATAGCACTCACGTCTGTTCCCAGCAAGTATAGTGTATTGGACTGAAGAGGAGCTACTGTTCTTGTCAGTTTCCTAAGCAGAGTTGAACTAGATATGGCGGGTGTGTCGGAAGCACAGTTCCTCTTCTGAGCAAGCTCACTCTTCTGGCCCTATTGGAATCACATTAGAGTAGAAGAGTGCTCTTTTCTCAAAAGCAGAGTGTGTTTGTTGTAAGGCGAGCTAGTGTTTGTTTCCCAGTTGTAAAAGGAGTTGAGTTACATGCAGTTTCTGGTCCTACAAGCAAGAGTTGTTTTCTGGTAAGAAGAGTCACTATTGCGCTCTATTTGCCATACACAGTGCAAATAGCACTAGCATCTGTTCCCAGCAAGTACAGTGTATTGGACTGAAGAGGAGCTACTGTTTTTCTCAGTTTCCTAAGCAGAGTTGAAGTAGATATGGCCCGTTTGTCGGAAGCACAGTTCTTTTGTTCTGAGCAAGCTCACTGTTCTGGCCCTATAGGAAAGAACAGTAGATTAGAAGAGTGCTCTTTTCTCAAAAGCAGAGTGTGTTTTTGTAAGGCGAGCTAGAGTTTGTTCATCAGTCGTAAACGGAGTTGAATCACATGCAGTTTCTGGTCATACTAGCAAGAGTTGTTTTCTGCTAAGAACAGTCACGATTGTGCTCCCATTGCCATACACAGTGCAAATATCTCTAGCGTCTCTTCCCAGCAAGTACAGTGTATTGGACTGAAGAGAAGCTACTGTTCTTGTCAGTTTCCTAAGCAGAGTTGAACTAGATATGGCCCGTGTATTGGAAGCACGGTTCTTTTGTTCTGAGTAAGCTCACTGTTCTGGACCTATAGGAAACACAGTAGATTAGAATAGTGCTCTTTTCTCAAAAGCAGAGTATGTTTCTTGTAAGGCGAGCTAGTATTTGTTTCCCAGTCAGAAATGGAGTTGAATCACATGCAGTTTCTGCTCCTACAAGCAAGAGTTGCTTTCTGGCAGGAAGAGTCACTATTGTGCTCCATTTGCCATACACAGTGCAAATAGCACTAGCGTCTGTTCCCAGCAAGTACAGTGTATTGGACTGAAGAGAAGCTACTGTTCTTGTCAGTTTCCTAAGCAGAGTTGAACTAGATATGGCCCGTGTTTCGGAGGCACAGTTTTTTTGTTCTGAACAAGCACACTGTTATGGCACTGTAGGAATCACAATAGAGTAGAAGAGTGCTCTTTTTTCAAAAGCAGAGTATGTTTCTTGTAAGGCGAGCTAGTATTTGTTTCCCAGTCAGAAATGGAGTTGAATCACATGCAGTTTGTGCTCCTACAAGCAAGAGTTGTTTTCTGGTAAGAAGAGTCACTATTGCGCTCCATTTGTCATACGCAGTGCAAATAGCACTAGCGTCTGTTCCCATCAAGTACAGTGTATTGGACTGAAGAGAAGCTACTGTTCTTGTCAGTTTCCTAAGCAGAGTTGAACTAGATATGACCCCTGTGTCGGTAGCACAGTTCTTTTGTTCTGAGCAAGCTCACTCTTCTGGCCCTATAGGAAACACAGTAGATTAGAAGAGTGCTCTTTTCTCAAAAGCAGAGTATGTTTCTTGTAAGGCGAGCTAGTATTTGTTTCCCAGTCAGAAATGGAGTTGAATCACATGCAGTTTCTGCTCCTAAAAGCAAGAGTTGTTTTCTGGTAAGAAGAGTCACTATTGCGCTCCATTTGCCATCCACAGTACAAATAGCACTAGCGTCTGTTCCCAGCAAGTACAGTGTATTGGACTGAAGAGGAGCTACTGCTCTTGTCAGTTTCCTAAGCAGAGTTGAACTAGATATGGCCCATGTGTGTAGGAAGCACAGTTCTTTGTTCTGAGCAAGCTCACTGTTCGGACAACATAGGAAACACAGTAGAATAGAAGAGTGCTCTTTTCTCAAAAGCAGAGTGTGTTTCTTGTAAGGCAAGCTAGTGTTTGTTTCGCAGTCCTAAATGGAGTTGAATCACATGCAGTTTCTGATCATACGAGCAAGAGTTGTTTTCTGGTAAGAAGAGTCACTATTGCCCTCCCATTGTCATACACAGGGCAAATAGCACTGGCGTCTGTTCCCAGCATGTACAGTGTATTGGACTGAAGATGATCTACTGTTCTTGTCAGTTTCCTAAGCAGAGTTGAACTAGATATGGCCTGTGTGTGTAGGAAGCACAGTTCTTTTGTTCTGAGCTAGCTCACTCTTCTGGCCTATAGAAACACAGTAGAGTAGAAGAGTGCTCTTTTCTCAAAAGCAGAGTGTGCTTCTTGTAAGATGAGCTTGCGTTTGTTTCCCAGTCCTAAATGGAGTTGAATCACATGCAGTTTCTGGTCCTACGAGCAAGAATTTTTTTCTTGAAAGGAAAGTCACTATTGTGTTCCCTTTGCCATACACAGTGCAAATAGCACTGGCGTCTGTTCCCAGCAAGTACAGTGTATTCGACAGAAGAGGAGCTACTGTTCTTGTCAGTTTCCTAAGCAGAGTTGAACGAGATATGGCCCGTGTGTGTAGGAAGCACAGTTCTTTTGTTCTGAGCAAGCTCACTGTTCTGACCCCATAAGAAACACAGTAGAGTAGAAGAGTGCCCTTTTCTCAAAAGCAGTTTGTGTTTCTTGTAAGGCGAGCTAGCATTTGTTTTTCAGTCCTAAATGGAGTTGAATCACATGCAGTTTCTCGTCCTACGAGCAAGAGTTGTTTTCTGGTAAGCAGAGTCACTATTGTGCTCCCATTGTCATACACAGGGCAAATAGCACTGGCGTCTGTTCCCAGCATACGGTGTATTGGACTCAAGAGGATCTGCTGTCCCAGTCAGTTTCCTATGTAGAATTGATCTAGATATGGCCCGTGTGTGTAGGAAGCACAGTTCTTTTGTTCTGAGCATGCTCACTGTTCTGGCCCTATAGGACACACAGTAGAGTAGAATAGTGCTCTTTTCTCAAGAGCAGAGTGTGTTTCTTGTAAGGTGAGCTAGCGTTTGTTTCCCAGTCCCAAATGGAGTTGAATTACATGCAGTTTCTTGTCCTATGAGCAAGAGTTGTTTTCTGTTAAGAAGAGTCACTATTACGCTCCTATTGCCATACACAGTGCAAACAACACTCGCTACTGTTCTTTGCAAGTACAGTGTATTGGACAGAAGAGGAGCTACTGTTCTTGTCAGTTTCCTAAGCAGAGTTGAACTAGATATGGCCCCTGTGTGTAGGAAGCACAGTTCTTTTGTTCTGAGCAAGCTCACTGTTCGGAACCCATAGGAAACACAGTAGAGTAGAAGAGTGCTCTTTTCTCAGAAGCAGAGTGTGTTTCTTGTAAGGCGAGCTAGCGTTTGTTTCCCAGTCCTAAAAGGAATTGAGTCACATGCAGTTTCTGATCCTAGGAGCAAGAGTTGTTTTCTGGTAAGAAGAGTCACTATTGTGCTCCCATTGTCATACACAGGGCAAATAGCACTGGCGTCTGTTCCCAGCATGTACAGTGTATTGGACTGAAGAGGAGCTACTGTTCTTGTCAGTTTCCTAAGCAGAGTTGAACTAGATATAGCCTGTGTGTGTAGGAAGCACAGTTCTTTTGTTCTGAGCAAGCTCACTGCTCTGGCCCTATAGGAAACACAGTAGAGTAGAAGAGTGCTCTTTTCTCAAAAGCAAAGTGTGTTTCTTGTAAGGTGAGCTAGCGTTTGTTTCCCAGTCCTAAATGGAGTTGAATCACATGCAGTTTTTGGTCCTAAGAGCAAGGGATGTTTTCTGGTAAGGAAAGTCACTATTGTGCTCCCTTTGCCATGAACAGTGCAAATAGCACTCGCGTCTGTTCCCAGGAAGTACAGTGTATTGGACTGAAGAGGAGCTACTGTTCTTCTCAGTTTCCTAAGCAGAGTCAAACTAGATATGGCCCGTGTGTGTAGGAAGCACAGTTATTTTGTTCTGAGCAAGCTCACTGTTCTGGTCCTGTAGGAAACACAGAAGAGTAGAAGAGTGCTCTTTTCTCAAAAGCAAAGTGTGTTTCTTGTAAGGGGAGCAAGCGTTTGTTTCCCAGTCCTAAATGGAGTTGAATTACATGCAGTTTCTGGTCCTATGAGCAAGAGTTGTTTTCTGGTAAGAAGAGTCACTATTGTGCTACCATTGCCATACACAGTGCAAACAACACTCGCTACTGTTCTTTGCAAGTACAGTGTATTGGACAGATGAAGAGCAACTGTTCTTGTCAGTTTCCTAAGCAGAGTTGAACTAGATATGGCCCGTGTGTGGAGGAAGCACAGTTCTTTTGTTCTGAACAAGCTCACTGTTTTGGCCCTATAGGAAACACAGTAGAGTAGAAGAGTGCTCTTTTCTCAAAAGCAGAATGTTTTTCTTGTAAGGCAAGCTAGCGTTTGTTTCCCAGTCCTAAATGTAGTTGAATCACATGCAGTTTCTGGTCCTACGAGCAAGAGTTGTTTTATGGTAAGAAGAGTCACTATTGCGCTCCCATTGTCATACACAGGGCAAATAGCACTGGCGTCTGTTCCCAGCATGTAAAGTGTATTGGATTGAAGAGGATCTACTGTTCTTGTCAGTTTCCTAACCACAGTTGAACTAGATATGGCCCGTGTGTGTAGGAAGCACAGTTTTTTTGTTCTGAGCAAGCTCAATGTTCGGACCCCATAGGAAACACAGTAGAATAGAAGAGTGCTCTTTTCTCAAAAACAGAGTATGTTTCTTGTAAGGCGAGCTAGCGTTTGTTTCCCAGTCCAAAATGGAGTTGAATCACATGCAGTTTCTGGTCCTACGAGCAAGAGTTGTTTTCTGGTAAGAAGAGTCACTATTGTGCTCCCATTGTCATACACAGGGCAAATAGCACTGGCGTCTGTTCCGAGCATGTACAGTGTATTGGACTGAAGAGGATCTCCTGTCCATGTCAGTTTCCTAAGCAGAATTGATCTAGATATGGCCCGTGTGTGTAGGAAGCACAGTTCTTTTGTTCTGAGCAAGCTCACTGTTCTGACCCCATAAGAAACAGAGTAGAGTAGAAGAGTGCCCTTTTCTCAAAAGCAGTGTGTGTTTCTTGTAAGGCGAGCTAGCATTTGTTTTTCAGTCCTAAATGGAGTTGAATCACATGCAGTTTCTCGTCCTACGAGCAAGAGTTGTTTTCTGGTAAGCAGAGTCACTATTGTGCTCCCATTGTCATACACAGGGCAAAAAGCACTGGCATCTGTTCCCAGCATACAGTGTATTGGACTCAAGAGGATCTACTGTCCTAGTCATTTTTCTATGCAGAATTGATCTCGATATGGCCCTTGTGTGTTGAAGCACAGTTCTTTTGTTCTGAGCAAGCTCACTGTTCTGGCCCTATAGGAAACACAGTAGAGTAGAAGAGTGCTCTTTTCTCAAGAGCAGAGTGTGTTTCTTGTAAGGTGAGCTAGCGTTTGTTTCCCAGTCCTAAATGGAGTTGAATCACATGCAGTTTTTGTTCCTGCGAGCAAGGGATGTTTTCTGGTAAGGAAAGTCACTATTGTGCTCCCTTTGCCATAAACAGTGCAATAGCACTCGCGTCTCTTCCCAGCAAGTACAGTGTATTGGACTGAAGAGGAGCTACTGTTCTTGTCAGTTTCCTAAGCAGAGTTGAACGAGATATGGCCCGTGTGTTTAGGAAGCACAGTTCTTTTGTTCTGAGCAAGCTCACTGTTTTGGTCCTATAGGAAACACAGAAGAGTAGAAGAGTGCTCTTTTCTCAAAAGCAGAGTGTGTCTCTTGTAAGGTGAGCTAGCGTTTGTTTCCCAGTCCTAAATGGAGTTGAATTACATGCAGTTTCTTGTCCTATGAGCAAGAGTTGTTTTCTGTTAAGAAGAGTCACTATTACGCTCGTATTGCCATACACAGTGCAAACAACACTCGCTACTGTTCTTTGCAAGTACAGTGTATTGGACAGAAGAGGAGCTACTGTTCTTGTCAGTTTCCTAACCACAGTTGAACGAGATATGGCCCGTGTGTGTAGGAAGCACAGTTCTTTTGTTCTGAGCAAGCTCAATCTTCTGGCCTATAGGAAACACAGTAGAGTAGAAGAGTGCTCTTTTCTCAAAAGCAGAGTGTGTTTCTTGTAAGGCGAGCTAGCATTTGTTTTCCAGTCCTAAATGGAGTAGAATCACATGCAGTTTCTGGTCCTACGAGCAAGAGTTGTTTTCTGGTAAGAAGAGTCACTATTTCCCTCCCATTGTCATACACAGGGCAAATAGCACTGGCGTCTATTCCCAGCATGTACAGTGTATTGGACTGAAGATGATCTACTGTTCTTGTCAGTTTCCTAAGCAGAGTTGAACTAGATATGGCCCGTGTGTGTAGGAAGCACAGTTCTTTTGTTCTGCGCAAGCTCAATGTTCGGACCCCATAGGAAACACAGTAGAATAGAAGAGTGCTATTTCTCAAAAACAGAGTATGTTTCTTGTAAGGCGAGCTAGCGTTTGTTTCCCAGTCCAAAATGTAGTTGAATCACATGCAGTTTCTGGTCCTACGAGCAAGGGATGTTTTCTGTTAAGGAAAGTCACTATTGTGCTCCCTTTGCCATAAACAGTGCAAATAGCACTCACGTCTGTTCCCAGCAAGTATAGTGTATTGGACTGAAGAGGAGCTACTGTTCTTGTCAGTTTCCTAAGCAGAGTTGAACTAGATATGGCCCGTGTGTGAAGGAAGCACAGTTCTTTTGTTCTGAGCAAGCTCACTGTTCTGGCCCTATAGACAACACAGAGGAGTAGAAGAGTGCTCTTTTCTCAGTAGCAGAGTTTGTTTCTTGTAAGGCGAGCTAGCGTTTGTCTCCCAGTCCTAAATGGAGTTGAAATACATGCAGTTTCTTGTCCTATGAGCAAGAGTTGTTTTCTGGTAAGAAGAGTCACTATTGCGCTCCTATTGCCATACACCGTGCAAACAACACTCGCTACTGTTCTTTGCAAGTACAGTGTATTGGACAGAAGAGGAGGTACTGTTCTTGTGAGTTTCCTAAGCAGAGTTGAACTAGATATGGCCCGTGTGTGTAGGAAGCACAGTTCTTTTGTTCTGAGCAAGCTCACTGTTCGGACCCCATAGGAAACACCGTAGAGTAGAAGATGCTCTTTTCTCAAAACAGAGTGTATTTCTTGTAAGGCCAGCTAGCGTTTGTTACCCAGTCCTAAATGGAGTTGAATCACATGCAGTTTGTGGTCCTACGAGCAAGAGTTGTTGTCTGGTAAGAAGAGTCACTATTGTGCTACCATTGCCATACACAGTGCAAATAGCACTCGAGTCTGTTCCCAGCAAGTACAGTGTATTGGACTGAAGAGGAGCTACTGTTCTTGTCAGTTTCCTAAGCAGAGTTGAACTAGATATGGCCCGTGTGTGTAGGAAGTACACTTCTTTTGTTCTGAGCAAGCTCACTATTCTGGCCATATAGGAAAATCAGTAGAGTAGAAGAGTGCTCTTTTCTCAAAAACAGAATGTGTTTCTTGTAAGGCGAGCTTGCGTTTGTTTCCCAGTCCTAAATGGAGTTGAATCTCATGCAGTTTCTGGTCCTATGAGCAAGAGTTGTTCTATGGTAAGAAGAGTCACTATTGCGCTCCCATTGTCTTACACAGGGCAAATAGCACTGGTGTCTGTTCCCAGCATGTAAAGTGTATTGGACTGAAGAGGATCTACTGTTCTTGTCAGTTTCCTAAGCAGAGTTGAACTAGATATGGCCTGTGTGTGTAGGAAGCACAGTTCTTTTGTTCTGAGCTAGCTCACTCTTCTGGCCTATAGGAAACACAGTAAAGTAGAACAGTGCTCTTTTCTCAAAAGCAGAGTGTGTTTCTTGTAAGGCGAGCTTGCGTTTGTTTCCCAGTCCTAAATGGAGTTGAATCACATGCAGTTTCTGGTCCTTCAAGCAAGAGTTGTTTTCTGGAAAGGAAAGTCACTATTGTATTCCCTTTGCCATACACAGTGCAAATAGCAATCGCGTTTGTTCCCAGCAATTACAGTGTATTGGACTGAAGAGGATCTACTGTTCTTGTCAGTTTCCTAAGCAGAGTTGAACTAGATATAGCCCGTGTGTGTAGGAAGCACAGTTCTTTTGTTCTGAGCAAGCTCACTGTTCAGACCCCATAGGAAACACAGTAGAATAGAAGAGTGCTCTTTTCTCAAAAGCAGAGTGTGTTTCTTAGAAGGCGAGCTAGCTTTTGTTTCCCAGTCCTAAATGGAGTTGAATCACATGCAGTTTCTGGTCCTACGAGCAAGAGTTGTTTTCTGGTAAGAAGAGTCACTATTGTGCTCTAATTGTCATATACAGGGCAAATAGTACTGGCGTCTGTTCCCAGCATGTACAGTGTGTTGGACTGAAGATGATCTACTGTTCTTGTCAGTTTCCTAAGCAGAGTTGAACTAGATATGGCCCGTGTGTGTAGGAAGCACAGTTCTTTTGTTCTGAGCGAGCTCACTGTTCGGACCCCATAGGAAACACAGTACAAAAGAAGAGTGCTCTTTTCTCAAAAGCAGATAGTGTTTCTCATAAGGCAAGCTAGCGTTTGTTTCCCAGTCCAAAATCGAGTTGAATCACATGCAGTTTCTGGTCCTGCGAGCAAGGGATGTTTTCTGGTAAGGAAAGTCACTATTGTGCTCCCTTTGTTATAAACAGTGCAAATAGCACTCGCGTCTGTTCCCAGCAATTACAGTGTATTGGACTGAAGAGGAGCTACTGTTCTTGTCAGTTTCCTAAGCAGAGTTGAACTGGACATGGCCCGTGTGTGTAGGAAGCACAGTTCTTTTGTTCTGAGCAAGCTCACTGTTCTGGCTTTATAGGAAACACAAAAGAGTAGAAGAGTGCTCTTTTCTCAGAAGCAGAGTGTGTTTCTTGTAATGCGAGCTAGCGTTTATTTCCCAGTCCTAAATGGATTTGAATCACATGCAGTTTCTGGTCCTAAGAGCAAGAGGTGTTTTCTGGTAAGAAGAGTCACTATTGTGCTACCATTGCCATACACAGTGCAAATAGCACTCGCGTCTGTTCCCAGCAAGTACAGTGTATTGGACAGAAGAGGAGCTACTGTTCTTGTCAGTTTGCTAAGCAGAGTTGAACTAGCTATGGCCCGTGTGTGTAGGAAGCACAGTTCTTTTGTTCTGAGCAAGCTCAATTTTCGGACCAAATAGTAAACACAGTAGAGTAGAAGAGTGCTCTTTTCTCAAAAGCAGAGTGTGTTTTTGTAAGGCTAGCTAGTGTTTGTTTCCCAGGTCTAAATGGAGTTGAATCACATGCAGTTTTTGGTCCTGTGAGCAAGGGATGTTTTCTGGTAAGGAAAGTCACTATTGTGCTCCCTTTGCCATACACAGTGCAAATAGCACTCGCGTCTGTTCCCAGCAAGTACAGTGTATTCGACAGAAGAGGAGCTACTGTTCTTGTCAGTTTCCTAAGGAGAGTTGAACTAGATATGGCCCGTGTGTGTGAAGCACAGTTCTTTACTTCTGAGCAACCTCAATTTTCAGACATCATGGTAAACACAGTAGAATAGAAGAGTGCTCTTTTCTCAAAAGCAGAGTGTGTTTCTTGTAAGGCTAGCTAGTGTTTGTTTCCCAGTCAGAAACGGAGTTGAATCCCATGCAGTTTCTGGTCCTATGAGCAAGAGTTGTTTTCTGGTAAGCAGAGTCACTATTGTGCTCCCATTGTCATACACAGGGCAAATAGCACTGGCGTCTGTTCCCAGCATACGGTGTATTGGACTCAAGAGGATCTGCTGTCCCAGTCAGTTTCCTATGTAGAATTGATCTAGATATGGCCCGTGTGTGTAGGAAGCACAGTTCTTTTGTTCTGAGCATGCTCACTGTTCTGGCCCTATAGGACACACAGTAGAGTAGAATAGTGCTCTTTTCTCAAGAGCAGAGTGTGTTTCTTGTAAGGTGAGCTAGCGTTTGTTTCCCAGTCCCAAATGGAGTTGAATTACATGCAGTTTCTTGTCCTATGAGCAAGAGTTGTTTTCTGTTAAGAAGAGTCACTATTACGCTCCTATTGCCATACACAGTACAAACAACACTCGCTACTGTTCTTTGCAAGTACAGTGTATTGGACAGAAGAGGAGCTACTGTTCTTGTCAGTTTCCTAAGCAGAGTTGAACTAGATATGGCCCCTGTGTGTAGGAAGCACAGTTCTTTTGTTCTGAGCAAGCTCACTGTTCGGAACCCATAGGAAACACAGTAGAGTAGAAGAGTGCTCTTTTCTCAGAAGCAGAGTGTGTTTCTTGTAAGGCGAGCTAGCGTTTGTTTCCCAGTCCTAAAAGGAATTGAGTCACATGCAGTTTCTGATCCTAGGAGCAAGAGTTGTTTTCTGGTAAGAAGAGTCACTATTGCGCTCCCATTGTCATACACAGGGCAAATAGCACTGGCGTCTGTTCCCAGCATGTACAGTGTATTGGACTGAAGAGGAGCTACTGTTCTTGTCAGTTTCCTAAGCAGAGTTGAACTAGATATAGCCTGTGTGTGTAGGAAGCACAGTTCTTTTGTTCTGAGCAAGCTCACTGCTCTGGCCCTATAGGAAACACAGTAGAGTAGAAGAGTGCTCTTTTCTCAAAAGCAAAGTGTGTTTCTTGTAAGGTGAGCTAGCGTTTGTTTCCCAGTCCTAAATGGAGTTGAATCACATGCAGTTTTTGGTCCTAAGAGCAAGGGATGTTTTCTGGTAAGGAAAGTCACTATTGTGCTCCCTTTGCCATGAACAGTGCAAATAGCACTCGCGTCTGTTCCCAGGAAGTACAGTGTATTGGACTGAAGAGGAGCTACTGTTCTTCTCAGTTTCCTAAGCAGAGTCAAACTAGATATGGCCCGTGTGTGTAGGAAGCACAGTTATTTTGTTCTGAGCAAGCTCACTGTTCTGGTCCTGTAGGAAACACAGAAGAGTAGAAGAGTGCTCTTTTCTCAAAAGCAAAGTGTGTTTCTTGTAAGGGGAGCTAGCGTTTGTTTCCCAGTCCTAAATGGAGTTGAATTACATGCAGTTTCTGGTCCTATGAGCAAGAGTTGTTTTCTGGTAAGAAGAGTCACTATTGTGCTACCATTGCCATACACAGTGCAAACAACACTCGCTACTGTTCTTTGCAAGTACAGTGTATTGGACAGATGAAGAGCAACTGTTCTTGTCAGTTTCCTAAGCAGAGTTGAACTAGATATGGCCCGTGTGTGGAGGAAGCACAGTTCTTTTGTTCTGAACAAGCTCACTGTTTTGGCCCTATAGGAAACACAGTAGAGTAGAAGAGTGCTCTTTTCTCAAAAGCAGAATGTTTTTCTTGTAAGGCAAGCTAGCGTTTGTTTCCCAGTCCTAAATGTAGTTGAATCACATGCAGTTTCTGGTCCTACGAGCAAGAGTTGTTTTATGGTAAGAAGAGTCACTATTGCGCTCCCATTGTCATACACAGGGCAAATAGCACTGGCGTCTGTTCCCAGCATGTAAAGTGTATTGGATTGAAGAGGATCTACTGTTCTTGTCAGTTTCCTAACCACAGTTGAACTAGATATGGCCCGTGTGTGTAGGAAGCACAGTTTTTTTGTTCTGAGCAAGCTCAATGTTCGGACCCCATAGGAAACACAGTAGAATAGAAGAGTGCTCTTTTCTCAAAAACAGAGTATGTTTCTTGTAAGGCGAGCTAGCGTTTGTTTCCCAGTCCAAAATGGAGTTGAATCACATGCAGTTTCTGGTCCTACGAGCAAGAGTTGTTTTCTGGTAAGAAGAGTCACTATTGTGCTCCCATTGTCATACACAGGGCAAATAGCACTGGCGTCTGTTCCGAGCATGTACAGTGTATTGGACTGAAGAGGATCTCCTGTCCATGTCAGTTTCCTAAGCAGAATTGATCTAGATATGGCCCGTGTGTGTAGGAAGCACAGTTCTTTTGTTCTGAGCAAGCTCACTGTTCTGACCCCATAAGAAACAGAGTAGAGTAGAAGAGTGCCCTTTTCTCAAAAGCAGTGTGTGTTTCTTGTAAGGCGAGCTAGCATTTGTTTTTCAGTCCTAAATGGAGTTGAATCACATGCAGTTTCTCGTCCTACGAGCAAGAGTTGTTTTCTGGTAAGCAGAGTCACTATTGTGCTCCCATTGTCATACACAGGGCAAAAAGCACTGGCATCTGTTCCCAGCATACAGTGTATTGGACTCAAGAGGATCTACTGTCCTAGTCATTTTTCTATGCAGAATTGATCTCGATATGGCCCTTGTGTGTTGAAGCACAGTTCTTTTGTTCTGAGCAAGCTCACTGTTCTGGCCCTATAGGAAACACAGTAGAGTAGAAGAGTGCTCTTTTCTCAAGAGCAGAGTGTGTTTCTTGTAAGGTGAGCTAGCGTTTGTTTCCCAGTCCTAAATGGAGTTGAATCACATGCAGTTTTTGTTCCTGCGAGCAAGGGATGTTTTCTGGTAAGGAAAGTCACTATTGTGCTCCCTTTGCCATAAACAGTGCAATAGCACTCGCGTCTCTTCCCAGCAAGTACAGTGTATTGGACTGAAGAGGAGCTACTGTTCTTGTCAGTTTCCTAAGCAGAGTTGAACGAGATATGGCCCGTGTGTTTAAGAAGCACAGTTCTTTTGTTCTGAGCAAGCTCACTGTTTTGGTCCTATAGGAAACACAGAAGAGTAGAAGAGTGCTCTTTTCTCAAAAGCAGAGTGTGTCTCTTGTAAGGTGAGCTAGCGTTTGTTTCCCAGTCCTAAATGGAGTTGAATTACATGCAGTTTCTTGTCCTATGAGCAAGAGTTGTTTTCTGTTAAGAAGAGTCACTATTACGCTCGTATTGCCATACACAGTGCAAACAACACTCGCTACTGTTCTTTGCAAGTACAGTGTATTGGACAGAAGAGGAGCTACTGTTCTTGTCAGTTTCCTAACCACAGTTGAACGAGATATGGCCCGTGTGTGTAGGAAGCACAGTTCTTTTGTTCTGAGCAAGCTCAATCTTCTGGCCTATAGGAAACACAGTAGAGTAGAAGAGTGCTCTTTTCTCAAAAGCAGAGTGTGTTTCTTGTAAGGCGAGCTAGCATTTGTTTTCCAGTCCTAAATGGAGTAGAATCACATGCAGTTTCTGGTCCTACGAGCAAGAGTTGTTTTCTGGTAAGAAGAGTCACTATTTCCCTCCCATTGTCATACACAGGGCAAATAGCACTGGCGTCTATTCCCAGCATGTACAGTGTATTGGACTGAAGATGATCTACTGTTCTTGTCAGTTTCCTAAGCAGAGTTGAACTAGATATGGCCCGTGTGTGTAGGAAGCACAGTTCTTTTGTTCTGCGCAAGCTCAATGTTCGGACCCCATAGGAAACACAGTAGAATAGAAGAGTGCTATTTCTCAAAAACAGAGTATGTTTCTTGTAAGGCGAGCTAGCGTTTGTTTCCCAGTCCAAAATGTAGTTGAATCACATGCAGTTTCTGGTCCTACGAGCAAGGGATGTTTTCTGTTAAGGAAAGTCACTATTGTGCTCCCTTTGCCATAAACAGTGCAAATAGCACTCACGTCTGTTCCCAGCAAGTATAGTGTATTGGACTGAAGAGGAGCTACTGTTCTTGTCAGTTTCCTAAGCAGAGTTGAACTAGATATGGCGGGTGTGTCGGAAGCACAGTTCCTCTTCTGAGCAAGCTCACTCTTCTGGCCCTATTGGAATCACATTAGAGTAGAAGAGTGCTCTTTTCTCAAAAGCAGAGTGTGTTTGTTGTAAGGCGAGCTAGTGTTTGTTTCCCAGTCGTAAAAGGAGTTGAGTTACATGCAGTTTCTGGTCCTACAAGCAAGAGTTGTTTTCTGGTAAGAAGAGTCACTATTGCGCTCTATTTGCCATACACAGTGCAAATAGCACTAGCATCTGTTCCCAGCAAGTACAGTGTATTGGACTGAAGAGGAGCTACTGTTTTTCTCAGTTTCCTAAGCAGAGTTGAAGTAGATATGGCCCGTTTGTCGGAAGCACAGTTCTTTTGTTCTGAGCAAGCTCACTGTTCTGGCCCTATAGGAAAGAACAGTAGATTAGAAGAGTGCTCTTTTCTCAAAAGCAGAGTGTGTTTTTGTAAGGCGAGCTAGAGTTTGTTCATCAGTCGTAAACGGAGTTGAATCACATGCAGTTTCTGGTCATACTAGCAAGAGTTGTTTTCTGCTAAGAACAGTCACGATTGTGCTCCCATTGCCATACACAGTGCAAATATCTCTAGCGTCTCTTCCCAGCAAGTACAGTGTATTGGACTGAAGAGAAGCTACTGTTCTTGTCAGTTTCCTAAGCAGAGTTGAACTAGATATGGCCCGTGTATTGGAAGCACGGTTCTTTTGTTCTGAGTAAGCTCACTGTTCTGGACCTATAGGAAACACAGTAGATTAGAATAGTGCTCTTTTCTCAAAAGCAGAGTATGTTTCTTGTAAGGCGAGCTAGTATTTGTTTCCCAGTCAGAAATGGAGTTGAATCACATGCAGTTTCTGCTCCTACAAGCAAGAGTTGCTTTCTGGCAGGAAGAGTCACTATTGTGCTCCATTTGCCATACACAGTGCAAATAGCACTAGCGTCTGTTCCCAGCAAGTACAGTGTATTGGACTGAAGAGAAGCTACTGTTCTTGTCAGTTTCCTAAGCAGAGTTGAACTAGATATGGCCCGTGTTTCGGAGGCACAGTTTTTTTGTTCTGAACAAGCACACTGTTATGGCACTGTAGGAATCACAATAGAGTAGAAGAGTGCTCTTTTTTCAAAAGCAGAGTATGTTTCTTGTAAGGCGAGCTAGTATTTGTTTCCCAGTCAGAAATGGAGTTGAATCACATGCAGTTTGTGCTCCTACAAGCAAGAGTTGTTTTCTGGTAAGAAGAGTCACTATTGCGCTCCATTTGTCATACGCAGTGCAAATAGCACTAGCGTCTGTTCCCATCAAGTACAGTGTATTGGACTGAAGAGAAGCTACTGTTCTTGTCAGTTTCCTAAGCAGAGTTGAACTAGATATGACCCCTGTGTCGGTAGCACAGTTCTTTTGTTCTGAGCAAGCTCACTCTTCTGGCCCTATAGGAAACACAGTAGATTAGAAGAGTGCTCTTTTCTCAAAAGCAGAGTATGTTTCTTGTAAGGCGAGCTAGTATTTGTTTCCCAGTCAGAAATGGAGTTGAATCACATGCAGTTTCTGCTCCTAAAAGCAAGAGTTGTTTTCTGGTAAGAAGAGTCACTATTGCGCTCCATTTGCCATCCACAGTACAAATAGCACTAGCGTCTGTTCCCAGCAAGTACAGTGTATTGGACTGAAGAGGAGCTACTGCTCTTGTCAGTTTCCTAAGCAGAGTTGAACTAGATATGGCCCATGTGTGTAGGAAGCACAGTTCTTTGTTCTGAGCAAGCTCACTGTTCGGACAACATAGGAAACACAGTAGAATAGAAGAGTGCTCTTTTCTCAAAAGCAGAGTGTGTTTCTTGTAAGGCAAGCTAGTGTTTGTTTCGCAGTCCTAAATGGAGTTGAATCACATGCAGTTTCTGATCATACGAGCAAGAGTTGTTTTCTGGTAAGAAGAGTCACTATTGCCCTCCCATTGTCATACACAGGGCAAATAGCACTGGCGTCTGTTCCCAGCATGTACAGTGTATTGGACTGAAGATGATCTACTGTTCTTGTCAGTTTCCTAAGCAGAGTTGAACTAGATATGGCCTGTGTGTGTAGGAAGCACAGTTCTTTTGTTCTGAGCTAGCTCACTCTTCTGGCCTATAGAAACACAGTAGAGTAGAAGAGTGCTCTTTTCTCAAAAGCAGAGTGTGCTTCTTGTAAGATGAGCTTGCGTTTGTTTCCCAGTCCTAAATGGAGTTGAATCACATGCAGTTTCTGGTCCTACGAGCAAGAATTTTTTTCTTGAAAGGAAAGTCACTATTGTGTTCCCTTTGCCATACACAGTGCAAATAGCACTGGCGTCTGTTCCCAGCAAGTACAGTGTATTCGACAGAAGAGGAGCTACTGTTCTTGTCAGTTTCCTAAGCAGAGTTGAACGAGATATGGCCCGTGTGTGTAGGAAGCACAGTTCTTTTGTTCTGAGCAAGCTCACTGTTCTGACCCCATAAGAAACACAGTAGAGTAGAAGAGTGCCCTTTTCTCAAAAGCAGTTTGTGTTTCTTGTAAGGCGAGCTAGCATTTGTTTTTCAGTCCTAAATGGAGTTGAATCACATGCAGTTTCTCGTCCTACGAGCAAGAGTTGTTTTCTGGTAAGCAGAGTCACTATTGTGCTCCCATTGTCATACACAGGGCAAATAGCACTGGCGTCTGTTCCCAGCATACGGTGTATTGGACTCAAGAGGATCTGCTGTCCCAGTCAGTTTCCTATGTAGAATTGATCTAGATATGGCCCGTGTGTGTAGGAAGCACAGTTCTTTTGTTCTGAGCATGCTCACTGTTCTGGCCCTATAGGACACACAGTAGAGTAGAATAGTGCTCTTTTCTCAAGAGCAGAGTGTGTTTCTTGTAAGGTGAGCTAGCGTTTGTTTCCCAGTCCCAAATGGAGTTGAATTACATGCAGTTTCTTGTCCTATGAGCAAGAGTTGTTTTCTGTTAAGAAGAGTCACTATTACGCTCCTATTGCCATACACAGTGCAAACAACACTCGCTACTGTTCTTTGCAAGTACAGTGTATTGGACAGAAGAGGAGCTACTGTTCTTGTCAGTTTCCTAAGCAGAGTTGAACTAGATATGGCCCCTGTGTGTAGGAAGCACAGTTCTTTTGTTCTGAGCAAGCTCACTGTTCGGAACCCATAGGAAACACAGTAGAGTAGAAGAGTGCTCTTTTCTCAGAAGCAGAGTGTGTTTCTTGTAAGGCGAGCTAGCGTTTGTTTCCCAGTCCTAAAAGGAATTGAGTCACATGCAGTTTCTGATCCTAGGAGCAAGAGTTGTTTTCTGGTAAGAAGAGTCACTATTGTGCTCCCATTGTCATACACAGGGCAAATAGCACTGGCGTCTGTTCCCAGCATGTACAGTGTATTGGACTGAAGAGGAGCTACTGTTCTTGTCAGTTTCCTAAGCAGAGTTGAACTAGATATAGCCTGTGTGTGTAGGAAGCACAGTTCTTTTGTTCTGAGCAAGCTCACTGCTCTGGCCCTATAGGAAACACAGTAGAGTAGAAGAGTGCTCTTTTCTCAAAAGCAAAGTGTGTTTCTTGTAAGGTGAGCTAGCGTTTGTTTCCCAGTCCTAAATGGAGTTGAATCACATGCAGTTTTTGGTCCTAAGAGCAAGGGATGTTTTCTGGTAAGGAAAGTCACTATTGTGCTCCCTTTGCCATGAACAGTGCAAATAGCACTCGCGTCTGTTCCCAGGAAGTACAGTGTATTGGACTGAAGAGGAGCTACTGTTCTTCTCAGTTTCCTAAGCAGAGTCAAACTAGATATGGCCCGTGTGTGTAGGAAGCACAGTTATTTTGTTCTGAGCAAGCTCACTGTTCTGGTCCTGTAGGAAACACAGAAGAGTAGAAGAGTGCTCTTTTCTCAAAAGCAAAGTGTGTTTCTTGTAAGGGGAGCAAGCGTTTGTTTCCCAGTCCTAAATGGAGTTGAATTACATGCAGTTTCTGGTCCTATGAGCAAGAGTTGTTTTCTGGTAAGAAGAGTCACTATTGTGCTACCATTGCCATACACAGTGCAAACAACACTCGCTACTGTTCTTTGCAAGTACAGTGTATTGGACAGATGAAGAGCAACTGTTCTTGTCAGTTTCCTAAGCAGAGTTGAACTAGATATGGCCCGTGTGTGGAGGAAGCACAGTTCTTTTGTTCTGAACAAGCTCACTGTTTTGGCCCTATAGGAAACACAGTAGAGTAGAAGAGTGCTCTTTTCTCAAAAGCAGAATGTTTTTCTTGTAAGGCAAGCTAGCGTTTGTTTCCCAGTCCTAAATGTAGTTGAATCACATGCAGTTTCTGGTCCTACGAGCAAGAGTTGTTTTATGGTAAGAAGAGTCACTATTGCGCTCCCATTGTCATACACAGGGCAAATAGCACTGGCGTCTGTTCCCAGCATGTAAAGTGTATTGGATTGAAGAGGATCTACTGTTCTTGTCAGTTTCCTAACCACAGTTGAACTAGATATGGCCCGTGTGTGTAGGAAGCACAGTTTTTTTGTTCTGAGCAAGCTCAATGTTCGGACCCCATAGGAAACACAGTAGAATAGAAGAGTGCTCTTTTCTCAAAAACAGAGTATGTTTCTTGTAAGGCGAGCTAGCGTTTGTTTCCCAGTCCAAAATGGAGTTGAATCACATGCAGTTTCTGGTCCTACGAGCAAGAGTTGTTTTCTGGTAAGAAGAGTCACTATTGTGCTCCCATTGTCATACACAGGGCAAATAGCACTGGCGTCTGTTCCGAGCATGTACAGTGTATTGGACTGAAGAGGATCTCCTGTCCATGTCAGTTTCCTAAGCAGAATTGATCTAGATATGGCCCGTGTGTGTAGGAAGCACAGTTCTTTTGTTCTGAGCAAGCTCACTGTTCTGACCCCATAAGAAACAGAGTAGAGTAGAAGAGTGCCCTTTTCTCAAAAGCAGTGTGTGTTTCTTGTAAGGCGAGCTAGCATTTGTTTTTCAGTCCTAAATGGAGTTGAATCACATGCAGTTTCTCGTCCTACGAGCAAGAGTTGTTTTCTGGTAAGCAGAGTCACTATTGTGCTCCCATTGTCATACACAGGGCAAAAAGCACTGGCATCTGTTCCCAGCATACAGTGTATTGGACTCAAGAGGATCTACTGTCCTAGTCATTTTTCTATGCAGAATTGATCTCGATATGGCCCTTGTGTGTTGAAGCACAGTTCTTTTGTTCTGAGCAAGCTCACTGTTCTGGCCCTATAGGAAACACAGTAGAGTAGAAGAGTGCTCTTTTCTCAAGAGCAGAGTGTGTTTCTTGTAAGGTGAGCTAGCGTTTGTTTCCCAGTCCTAAATGGAGTTGAATCACATGCAGTTTTTGTTCCTGCGAGCAAGGGATGTTTTCTGGTAAGGAAAGTCACTATTGTGCTCCCTTTGCCATAAACAGTGCAATAGCACTCGCGTCTCTTCCCAGCAAGTACAGTGTATTGGACTGAAGAGGAGCTACTGTTCTTGTCAGTTTCCTAAGCAGAGTTGAACGAGATATGGCCCGTGTGTTTAGGAAGCACAGTTCTTTTGTTCTGAGCAAGCTCACTGTTTTGGTCCTATAGGAAACACAGAAGAGTAGAAGAGTGCTCTTTTCTCAAAAGCAGAGTGTGTCTCTTGTAAGGTGAGCTAGCGTTTGTTTCCCAGTCCTAAATGGAGTTGAATTACATGCAGTTTCTTGTCCTATGAGCAAGAGTTGTTTTCTGTTAAGAAGAGTCACTATTACGCTCGTATTGCCATACACAGTGCAAACAACACTCGCTACTGTTCTTTGCAAGTACAGTGTATTGGACAGAAGAGGAGCTACTGTTCTTGTCAGTTTCCTAACCACAGTTGAACGAGATATGGCCCGTGTGTGTAGGAAGCACAGTTCTTTTGTTCTGAGCAAGCTCAATCTTCTGGCCTATAGGAAACACAGTAGAGTAGAAGAGTGCTCTTTTCTCAAAAGCAGAGTGTGTTTCTTGTAAGGCGAGCTAGCATTTGTTTTCCAGTCCTAAATGGAGTAGAATCACATGCAGTTTCTGGTCCTACGAGCAAGAGTTGTTTTCTGGTAAGAAGAGTCACTATTTCCCTCCCATTGTCATACACAGGGCAAATAGCACTGGCGTCTATTCCCAGCATGTACAGTGTATTGGACTGAAGATGATCTACTGTTCTTGTCAGTTTCCTAAGCAGAGTTGAACTAGATATGGCCCGTGTGTGTAGGAAGCACAGTTCTTTTGTTCTGCGCAAGCTCAATGTTCGGACCCCATAGGAAACACAGTAGAATAGAAGAGTGCTATTTCTCAAAAACAGAGTATGTTTCTTGTAAGGCGAGCTAGCGTTTGTTTCCCAGTCCAAAATGTAGTTGAATCACATGCAGTTTCTGGTCCTACGAGCAAGGGATGTTTTCTGTTAAGGAAAGTCACTATTGTGCTCCCTTTGCCATAAACAGTGCAAATAGCACTCACGTCTGTTCCCAGCAAGTATAGTGTATTGGACTGAAGAGGAGCTACTGTTCTTGTCAGTTTCCTAAGCAGAGTTGAACTAGATATGGCCCGTGTGTGAAGGAAGCACAGTTCTTTTGTTCTGAGCAAGCTCACTGTTCTGGCCCTATAGACAACACAGAGGAGTAGAAGAGTGCTCTTTTCTCAGTAGCAGAGTTTGTTTCTTGTAAGGCGAGCTAGCGTTTGTCTCCCAGTCCTAAATGGAGTTGAAATACATGCAGTTTCTTGTCCTATGAGCAAGAGTTGTTTTCTGGTAAGAAGAGTCACTATTGCGCTCCTATTGCCATACACCGTGCAAACAACACTCGCTACTGTTCTTTGCAAGTACAGTGTATTGGACAGAAGAGGAGGTACTGTTCTTGTGAGTTTCCTAAGCAGAGTTGAACTAGATATGGCCCGTGTGTGTAGGAAGCACAGTTCTTTTGTTCTGAGCAAGCTCACTGTTCGGACCCCATAGGAAACACCGTAGAGTAGAAGATGCTCTTTTCTCAAAAGCAGAGTGTATTTCTTGTAAGGCCAGCTAGCGTTTGTTACCCAGTCCTAAATGGAGTTGAATCACATGCAGTTTGTGGTCCTACGAGCAAGAGTTGTTGTCTGGTAAGAAGAGTCACTATTGTGCTACCATTGCCATACACAGTGCAAATAGCACTCGAGTCTGTTCCCAGCAAGTACAGTGTATTGGACTGAAGAGGAGCTACTGTTCTTGTCAGTTTCCTAAGCAGAGTTGAACTAGATATGGCCCGTGTGTGTAGGAAGTACACTTCTTTTGTTCTGAGCAAGCTCACTATTCTGGCCATATAGGAAAATCAGTAGAGTAGAAGAGTGCTCTTTTCTCAAAAACAGAATGTGTTTCTTGTAAGGCGAGCTTGCGTTTGTTTCCCAGTCCTAAATGGAGTTGAATCTCATGCAGTTTCTGGTCCTATGAGCAAGAGTTGTTCTATGGTAAGAAGAGTCACTATTGCGCTCCCATTGTCTTACACAGGGCAAATAGCACTGGTGTCTGTTCCCAGCATGTAAAGTGTATTGGACTGAAGAGGATCTACTGTTCTTGTCAGTTTCCTAAGCAGAGTTGAACTAGATATGGCCTGTGTGTGTAGGAAGCACAGTTCTTTTGTTCTGAGCTAGCTCACTCTTCTGGCCTATAGGAAACACAGTAAAGTAGAACAGTGCTCTTTTCTCAAAAGCAGAGTGTGTTTCTTGTAAGGCGAGCTTGCGTTTGTTTCCCAGTCCTAAATGGAGTTGAATCACATGCAGTTTCTGGTCCTTCAAGCAAGAGTTGTTTTCTGGAAAGGAAAGTCACTATTGTATTCCCTTTGCCATACACAGTGCAAATAGCAATCGCGTTTGTTCCCAGCAATTACAGTGTATTGGACTGAAGAGGATCTACTGTTCTTGTCAGTTTCCTAAGCAGAGTTGAACTAGATATAGCCCGTGTGTGTAGGAAGCACAGTTCTTTTGTTCTGAGCAAGCTCACTGTTCAGACCCCATAGGAAACACAGTAGAATAGAAGAGTGCTCTTTTCTCAAAAGCAGAGTGTGTTTCTTAGAAGGCGAGCTAGCTTTTGTTTCCCAGTCCTAAATGGAGTTGAATCACATGCAGTTTCTGGTCCTACGAGCAAGAGTTGTTTTCTGGTAAGAAGAGTCACTATTGTGCTCTAATTGTCATATACAGGGCAAATAGTACTGGCGTCTGTTCCCAGCATGTACAGTGTGTTGGACTGAAGATGATCTACTGTTCTTGTCAGTTTCCTAAGCAGAGTTGAACTAGATATGGCCCGTGTGTGTAGGAAGCACAGTTCTTTTGTTCTGAGCGAGCTCACTGTTCGGACCCCATAGGAAACACAGTACAAAAGAAGAGTGCTCTTTTCTCAAAAGCAGATAGTGTTTCTCATAAGGCAAGCTAGCGTTTGTTTCCCAGTCCAAAATCGAGTTGAATCACATGCAGTTTCTGGTCCTGCGAGCAAGGGATGTTTTCTGGTAAGGAAAGTCACTATTGTGCTCCCTTTGTTATAAACAGTGCAAATAGCACTCGCGTCTGTTCCCAGCAATTACAGTGTATTGGACTGAAGAGGAGCTACTGTTCTTGTCAGTTTCCTAAGCAGAGTTGAACTGGACATGGCCCGTGTGTGTAGGAAGCACAGTTCTTTTGTTCTGAGCAAGCTCACTGTTCTGGCTTTATAGGAAACACAAAAGAGTAGAAGAGTGCTCTTTTCTCAGAAGCAGAGTGTGTTTCTTGTAATGCGAGCTAGCGTTTATTTCCCAGTCCTAAATGGATTTGAATCACATGCAGTTTCTGGTCCTAAGAGCAAGAGGTGTTTTCTGGTAAGAAGAGTCACTATTGTGCTACCATTGCCATACACAGTGCAAATAGCACTCGCGTCTGTTCCCAGCAAGTACAGTGTATTGGACAGAAGAGGAGCTACTGTTCTTGTCAGTTTGCTAAGCAGAGTTGAACTAGCTATGGCCCGTGTGTGTAGGAAGCACAGTTCTTTTGTTCTGAGCAAGCTCAATTTTCGGACCAAATAGTAAACACAGTAGAGTAGAAGAGTGCTCTTTTCTCAAAAGCAGAGTGTGTTTTTGTAAGGCTAGCTAGTGTTTGTTTCCCAGGTCTAAATGGAGTTGAATCACATGCAGTTTTTGGTCCTGTGAGCAAGGGATGTTTTCTGGTAAGGAAAGTCACTATTGTGCTCCCTTTGCCATACACAGTGCAAATAGCACTCGCGTCTGTTCCCAGCAAGTACAGTGTATTCGACAGAAGAGGAGCTACTGTTCTTGTCAGTTTCCTAAGGAGAGTTGAACTAGATATGGCCCGTGTGTGTGAAGCACAGTTCTTTACTTCTGAGCAACCTCAATTTTCAGACATCATGGTAAACACAGTAGAATAGAAGAGTGCTCTTTTCTCAAAAGCAGAGTGTGTTTCTTGTAAGGCTAGCTAGTGTTTGTTTCCCAGTCAGAAACGGAGTTGAATCCCATGCAGTTTCTGGTCCTACGAGCAAGAGTTGTTTTCTGGTAAGCAGAGTCACTATTGTGCTCCCATTGTCATACACAGGGCAAATAGCACTGGCGTCTGTTCCCAGCATACGGTGTATTGGACTCAAGAGGATCTGCTGTCCCAGTCAGTTTCCTATGTAGAATTGATCTAGATATGGCCCGTGTGTGTAGGAAGCACAGTTCTTTTGTTCTGAGCATGCTCACTGTTCTGGCCCTATAGGACACACAGTAGAGTAGAATAGTGCTCTTTTCTCAAGAGCAGAGTGTGTTTCTTGTAAGGTGAGCTAGCGTTTGTTTCCCAGTCCCAAATGGAGTTGAATTACATGCAGTTTCTTGTCCTATGAGCAAGAGTTGTTTTCTGTTAAGAAGAGTCACTATTACGCTCCTATTGCCATACACAGTACAAACAACACTCGCTACTGTTCTTTGCAAGTACAGTGTATTGGACAGAAGAGGAGCTACTGTTCTTGTCAGTTTCCTAAGCAGAGTTGAACTAGATATGGCCCCTGTGTGTAGGAAGCACAGTTCTTTTGTTCTGAGCAAGCTCACTGTTCGGAACCCATAGGAAACACAGTAGAGTAGAAGAGTGCTCTTTTCTCAGAAGCAGAGTGTGTTTCTTGTAAGGCGAGCTAGCGTTTGTTTCCCAGTCCTAAAAGGAATTGAGTCACATGCAGTTTCTGATCCTAGGAGCAAGAGTTGTTTTCTGGTAAGAAGAGTCACTATTGCGCTCCCATTGTCATACACAGGGCAAATAGCACTGGCGTCTGTTCCCAGCATGTACAGTGTATTGGACTGAAGAGGAGCTACTGTTCTTGTCAGTTTCCTAAGCAGAGTTGAACTAGATATAGCCTGTGTGTGTAGGAAGCACAGTTCTTTTGTTCTGAGCAAGCTCACTGCTCTGGCCCTATAGGAAACACAGTAGAGTAGAAGAGTGCTCTTTTCTCAAAAGCAAAGTGTGTTTCTTGTAAGGTGAGCTAGCGTTTGTTTCCCAGTCCTAAATGGAGTTGAATCACATGCAGTTTTTGGTCCTAAGAGCAAGGGATGTTTTCTGGTAAGGAAAGTCACTATTGTGCTCCCTTTGCCATGAACAGTGCAAATAGCACTCGCGTCTGTTCCCAGGAAGTACAGTGTATTGGACTGAAGAGGAGCTACTGTTCTTCTCAGTTTCCTAAGCAGAGTCAAACTAGATATGGCCCGTGTGTGTAGGAAGCACAGTTATTTTGTTCTGAGCAAGCTCACTGTTCTGGTCCTGTAGGAAACACAGAAGAGTAGAAGAGTGCTCTTTTCTCAAAAGCAAAGTGTGTTTCTTGTAAGGGGAGCAAGCGTTTGTTTCCCAGTCCTAAATGGAGTTGAATTACATGCAGTTTCTGGTCCTATGAGCAAGAGTTGTTTTCTGGTAAGAAGAGTCACTATTGTGCTACCATTGCCATACACAGTGCAAACAACACTCGCTACTGTTCTTTGCAAGTACAGTGTATTGGACAGATGAAGAGCAACTGTTCTTGTCAGTTTCCTAAGCAGAGTTGAACTAGATATGGCCCGTGTGTGGAGGAAGCACAGTTCTTTTGTTCTGAACAAGCTCACTGTTTTGGCCCTATAGGAAACACAGTAGAGTAGAAGAGTGCTCTTTTCTCAAAAGCAGAATGTTTTTCTTGTAAGGCAAGCTAGCGTTTGTTTCCCAGTCCTAAATGTAGTTGAATCACATGCAGTTTCTGGTCCTACGAGCAAGAGTTGTTTTATGGTAAGAAGAGTCACTATTGCGCTCCCATTGTCATACACAGGGCAAATAGCACTGGCGTCTGTTCCCAGCATGTAAAGTGTATTGGATTGAAGAGGATCTACTGTTCTTGTCAGTTTCCTAACCACAGTTGAACTAGATATGGCCCGTGTGTGTAGGAAGCACAGTTTTTTTGTTCTGAGCAAGCTCAATGTTCGGACCCCATAGGAAACACAGTAGAATAGAAGAGTGCTCTTTTCTCAAAAACAGAGTATGTTTCTTGTAAGGCGAGCTAGCGTTTGTTTCCCAGTCCAAAATGGAGTTGAATCACATGCAGTTTCTGGTCCTACGAGCAAGAGTTGTTTTCTGGTAAGAAGAGTCACTATTGTGCTCCCATTGTCATACACAGGGCAAATAGCACTGGCGTCTGTTCCGAGCATGTACAGTGTATTGGACTGAAGAGGATCTCCTGTCCATGTCAGTTTCCTAAGCAGAATTGATCTAGATATGGCCCGTGTGTGTAGGAAGCACAGTTCTTTTGTTCTGAGCAAGCTCACTGTTCTGACCCCATAAGAAACAGAGTAGAGTAGAAGAGTGCCCTTTTCTCAAAAGCAGTGTGTGTTTCTTGTAAGGCGAGCTAGCATTTGTTTTTCAGTCCTAAATGGAGTTGAATCACATGCAGTTTCTCGTCCTACGAGCAAGAGTTGTTTTCTGGTAAGCAGAGTCACTATTGTGCTCCCATTGTCATACACAGGGCAAAAAGCACTGGCATCTGTTCCCAGCATACAGTGTATTGGACTCAAGAGGATCTACTGTCCTAGTCATTTTTCTATGCAGAATTGATCTCGATATGGCCCTTGTGTGTTGAAGCACAGTTCTTTTGTTCTGAGCAAGCTCACTGTTCTGGCCCTATAGGAAACACAGTAGAGTAGAAGAGTGCTCTTTTCTCAAGAGCAGAGTGTGTTTCTTGTAAGGTGAGCTAGCGTTTGTTTCCCAGTCCTAAATGGAGTTGAATCACATGCAGTTTTTGTTCCTGCGAGCAAGGGATGTTTTCTGGTAAGGAAAGTCACTATTGTGCTCCCTTTGCCATAAACAGTGCAATAGCACTCGCGTCTCTTCCCAGCAAGTACAGTGTATTGGACTGAAGAGGAGCTACTGTTCTTGTCAGTTTCCTAAGCAGAGTTGAACGAGATATGGCCCGTGTGTTTAAGAAGCACAGTTCTTTTGTTCTGAGCAAGCTCACTGTTTTGGTCCTATAGGAAACACAGAAGAGTAGAAGAGTGCTCTTTTCTCAAAAGCAGAGTGTGTCTCTTGTAAGGTGAGCTAGCGTTTGTTTCCCAGTCCTAAATGGAGTTGAATTACATGCAGTTTCTTGTCCTATGAGCAAGAGTTGTTTTCTGTTAAGAAGAGTCACTATTACGCTCGTATTGCCATACACAGTGCAAACAACACTCGCTACTGTTCTTTGCAAGTACAGTGTATTGGACAGAAGAGGAGCTACTGTTCTTGTCAGTTTCCTAACCACAGTTGAACGAGATATGGCCCGTGTGTGTAGGAAGCACAGTTCTTTTGTTCTGAGTAAGCTCAATCTTCTGGCCTATAGGAAACACAGTAGAGTAGAAGAGTGCTCTTTTCTCAAAAGCAGAGTGTGTTTCTTGTAAGGCGAGCTAGCATTTGTTTTCCAGTCCTAAATGGAGTAGAATCACATGCAGTTTCTGGTCCTACGAGCAAGAGTTGTTTTCTGGTAAGAAGAGTCACTATTTCCCTCCCATTGTCATACACAGGGCAAATAGCACTGGCGTCTATTCCCAGCATGTACAGTGTATTGGACTGAAGATGATCTACTGTTCTTGTCAGTTTCCTAAGCAGAGTTGAACTAGATATGGCCCGTGTGTGTAGGAAGCACAGTTCTTTTGTTCTGCGCAAGCTCAATGTTCGGACCCCATAGGAAACACAGTAGAATAGAAGAGTGCTATTTCTCAAAAACAGAGTATGTTTCTTGTAAGGCGAGCTAGCGTTTGTTTCCCAGTCCAAAATGTAGTTGAATCACATGCAGTTTCTGGTCCTACGAGCAAGGGATGTTTTCTGTTAAGGAAAGTCACTATTGTGCTCCCTTTGCCATAAACAGTGCAAATAGCACTCACGTCTGTTCCCAGCAAGTATAGTGTATTGGACTGAAGAGGAGCTACTGTTCTTGTCAGTTTCCTAAGCAGAGTTGAACTAGATATGGCGGGTGTGTCGGAAGCACAGTTCCTCTTCTGAGCAAGCTCACTCTTCTGGCCCTATTGGAATCACATTAGAGTAGAAGAGTGCTCTTTTCTCAAAAGCAGAGTGTGTTTGTTGTAAGGCGAGCTAGTGTTTGTTTCCCAGTCGTAAAAGGAGTTGAGTTACATGCAGTTTCTGGTCCTACAAGCAAGAGTTGTTTTCTGGTAAGAAGAGTCACTATTGCGCTCTATTTGCCATACACAGTGCAAATAGCACTAGCATCTGTTCCCAGCAAGTACAGTGTATTGGACTGAAGAGGAGCTACTGTTTTTCTCAGTTTCCTAAGCAGAGTTGAAGTAGATATGGCCCGTTTGTCGGAAGCACAGTTCTTTTGTTCTGAGCAAGCTCACTGTTCTGGCCCTATAGGAAAGAACAGTAGATTAGAAGAGTGCTCTTTTCTCAAAAGCAGAGTGTGTTTTTGTAAGGCGAGCTAGAGTTTGTTCATCAGTCGTAAACGGAGTTGAATCACATGCAGTTTCTGGTCATACTAGCAAGAGTTGTTTTCTGCTAAGAACAGTCACGATTGTGCTCCCATTGCCATACACAGTGCAAATATCTCTAGCGTCTCTTCCCAGCAAGTACAGTGTATTGGACTGAAGAGAAGCTACTGTTCTTGTCAGTTTCCTAAGCAGAGTTGAACTAGATATGGCCCGTGTATTGGAAGCACGGTTCTTTTGTTCTGAGTAAGCTCACTGTTCTGGACCTATAGGAAACACAGTAGATTAGAATAGTGCTCTTTTCTCAAAAGCAGAGTATGTTTCTTGTAAGGCGAGCTAGTATTTGTTTCCCAGTCAGAAATGGAGTTGAATCACATGCAGTTTCTGCTCCTACAAGCAAGAGTTGCTTTCTGGCAGGAAGAGTCACTATTGTGCTCCATTTGCCATACACAGTGCAAATAGCACTAGCGTCTGTTCCCAGCAAGTACAGTGTATTGGACTGAAGAGAAGCTACTGTTCTTGTCAGTTTCCTAAGCAGAGTTGAACTAGATATGGCCCGTGTTTCGGAGGCACAGTTTTTTTGTTCTGAACAAGCACACTGTTATGGCACTGTAGGAATCACAATAGAGTAGAAGAGTGCTCTTTTTTCAAAAGCAGAGTATGTTTCTTGTAAGGCGAGCTAGTATTTGTTTCCCAGTCAGAAATGGAGTTGAATCACATGCAGTTTGTGCTCCTACAAGCAAGAGTTGTTTTCTGGTAAGAAGAGTCACTATTGCGCTCCATTTGTCATACGCAGTGCAAATAGCACTAGCGTCTGTTCCCATCAAGTACAGTGTATTGGACTGAAGAGAAGCTACTGTTCTTGTCAGTTTCCTAAGCAGAGTTGAACTAGATATGACCCCTGTGTCGGTAGCACAGTTCTTTTGTTCTGAGCAAGCTCACTCTTCTGGCCCTATAGGAAACACAGTAGATTAGAAGAGTGCTCTTTTCTCAAAAGCAGAGTATGTTTCTTGTAAGGCGAGCTAGTATTTGTTTCCCAGTCAGAAATGGAGTTGAATCACATGCAGTTTCTGCTCCTAAAAGCAAGAGTTGTTTTCTGGTAAGAAGAGTCACTATTGCGCTCCATTTGCCATCCACAGTACAAATAGCACTAGCGTCTGTTCCCAGCAAGTACAGTGTATTGGACTGAAGAGGAGCTACTGCTCTTGTCAGTTTCCTAAGCAGAGTTGAACTAGATATGGCCCATGTGTGTAGGAAGCACAGTTCTTTGTTCTGAGCAAGCTCACTGTTCGGACAACATAGGAAACACAGTAGAATAGAAGAGTGCTCTTTTCTCAAAAGCAGAGTGTGTTTCTTGTAAGGCAAGCTAGTGTTTGTTTCGCAGTCCTAAATGGAGTTGAATCACATGCAGTTTCTGATCATACGAGCAAGAGTTGTTTTCTGGTAAGAAGAGTCACTATTGCCCTCCCATTGTCATACACAGGGCAAATAGCACTGGCGTCTGTTCCCAGCATGTACAGTGTATTGGACTGAAGATGATCTACTGTTCTTGTCAGTTTCCTAAGCAGAGTTGAACTAGATATGGCCTGTGTGTGTAGGAAGCACAGTTCTTTTGTTCTGAGCTAGCTCACTCTTCTGGCCTATAGAAACACAGTAGAGTAGAAGAGTGCTCTTTTCTCAAAAGCAGAGTGTGCTTCTTGTAAGATGAGCTTGCGTTTGTTTCCCAGTCCTAAATGGAGTTGAATCACATGCAGTTTCTGGTCCTACGAGCAAGAATTTTTTTCTTGAAAGGAAAGTCACTATTGTGTTCCCTTTGCCATACACAGTGCAAATAGCACTGGCGTCTGTTCCCAGCAAGTACAGTGTATTCGACAGAAGAGGAGCTACTGTTCTTGTCAGTTTCCTAAGCAGAGTTGAACGAGATATGGCCCGTGTGTGTAGGAAGCACAGTTCTTTTGTTCTGAGCAAGCTCACTGTTCTGACCCCATAAGAAACACAGTAGAGTAGAAGAGTGCCCTTTTCTCAAAAGCAGTTTGTGTTTCTTGTAAGGCGAGCTAGCATTTGTTTTTCAGTCCTAAATGGAGTTGAATCACATGCAGTTTCTCGTCCTACGAGCAAGAGTTGTTTTCTGGTAAGCAGAGTCACTATTGTGCTCCCATTGTCATACACAGGGCAAATAGCACTGGCGTCTGTTCCCAGCATACGGTGTATTGGACTCAAGAGGATCTGCTGTCCCAGTCAGTTTCCTATGTAGAATTGATCTAGATATGGCCCGTGTGTGTAGGAAGCACAGTTCTTTTGTTCTGAGCATGCTCACTGTTCTGGCCCTATAGGACACACAGTAGAGTAGAATAGTGCTCTTTTCTCAAGAGCAGAGTGTGTTTCTTGTAAGGTGAGCTAGCGTTTGTTTCCCAGTCCCAAATGGAGTTGAATTACATGCAGTTTCTTGTCCTATGAGCAAGAGTTGTTTTCTGTTAAGAAGAGTCACTATTACGCTCCTATTGCCATACACAGTGCAAACAACACTCGCTACTGTTCTTTGCAAGTACAGTGTATTGGACAGAAGAGGAGCTACTGTTCTTGTCAGTTTCCTAAGCAGAGTTGAACTAGATATGGCCCCTGTGTGTAGGAAGCACAGTTCTTTTGTTCTGAGCAAGCTCACTGTTCGGAACCCATAGGAAACACAGTAGAGTAGAAGAGTGCTCTTTTCTCAGAAGCAGAGTGTGTTTCTTGTAAGGCGAGCTAGCGTTTGTTTCCCAGTCCTAAAAGGAATTGAGTCACATGCAGTTTCTGATCCTAGGAGCAAGAGTTGTTTTCTGGTAAGAAGAGTCACTATTGTGCTCCCATTGTCATACACAGGGCAAATAGCACTGGCGTCTGTTCCCAGCATGTACAGTGTATTGGACTGAAGAGGAGCTACTGTTCTTGTCAGTTTCCTAAGCAGAGTTGAACTAGATATAGCCTGTGTGTGTAGGAAGCACAGTTCTTTTGTTCTGAGCAAGCTCACTGCTCTGGCCCTATAGGAAACACAGTAGAGTAGAAGAGTGCTCTTTTCTCAAAAGCAAAGTGTGTTTCTTGTAAGGTGAGCTAGCGTTTGTTTCCCAGTCCTAAATGGAGTTGAATCACATGCAGTTTTTGGTCCTAAGAGCAAGGGATGTTTTCTGGTAAGGAAAGTCACTATTGTGCTCCCTTTGCCATGAACAGTGCAAATAGCACTCGCGTCTGTTCCCAGGAAGTACAGTGTATTGGACTGAAGAGGAGCTACTGTTCTTCTCAGTTTCCTAAGCAGAGTCAAACTAGATATGGCCCGTGTGTGTAGGAAGCACAGTTATTTTGTTCTGAGCAAGCTCACTGTTCTGGTCCTGTAGGAAACACAGAAGAGTAGAAGAGTGCTCTTTTCTCAAAAGCAAAGTGTGTTTCTTGTAAGGGGAGCAAGCGTTTGTTTCCCAGTCCTAAATGGAGTTGAATTACATGCAGTTTCTGGTCCTATGAGCAAGAGTTGTTTTCTGGTAAGAAGAGTCACTATTGTGCTACCATTGCCATACACAGTGCAAACAACACTCGCTACTGTTCTTTGCAAGTACAGTGTATTGGACAGATGAAGAGCAACTGTTCTTGTCAGTTTCCTAAGCAGAGTTGAACTAGATATGGCCCGTGTGTGGAGGAAGCACAGTTCTTTTGTTCTGAACAAGCTCACTGTTTTGGCCCTATAGGAAACACAGTAGAGTAGAAGAGTGCTCTTTTCTCAAAAGCAGAATGTTTTTCTTGTAAGGCAAGCTAGCGTTTGTTTCCCAGTCCTAAATGTAGTTGAATCACATGCAGTTTCTGGTCCTACGAGCAAGAGTTGTTTTATGGTAAGAAGAGTCACTATTGCGCTCCCATTGTCATACACAGGGCAAATAGCACTGGCGTCTGTTCCCAGCATGTAAAGTGTATTGGATTGAAGAGGATCTACTGTTCTTGTCAGTTTCCTAACCACAGTTGAACTAGATATGGCCCGTGTGTGTAGGAAGCACAGTTTTTTTGTTCTGAGCAAGCTCAATGTTCGGACCCCATAGGAAACACAGTAGAATAGAAGAGTGCTCTTTTCTCAAAAACAGAGTATGTTTCTTGTAAGGCGAGCTAGCGTTTGTTTCCCAGTCCAAAATGGAGTTGAATCACATGCAGTTTCTGGTCCTACGAGCAAGAGTTGTTTTCTGGTAAGAAGAGTCACTATTGTGCTCCCATTGTCATACACAGGGCAAATAGCACTGGCGTCTGTTCCGAGCATGTACAGTGTATTGGACTGAAGAGGATCTCCTGTCCATGTCAGTTTCCTAAGCAGAATTGATCTAGATATGGCCCGTGTGTGTAGGAAGCACAGTTCTTTTGTTCTGAGCAAGCTCACTGTTCTGACCCCATAAGAAACAGAGTAGAGTAGAAGAGTGCCCTTTTCTCAAAAGCAGTGTGTGTTTCTTGTAAGGCGAGCTAGCATTTGTTTTTCAGTCCTAAATGGAGTTGAATCACATGCAGTTTCTCGTCCTACGAGCAAGAGTTGTTTTCTGGTAAGCAGAGTCACTATTGTGCTCCCATTGTCATACACAGGGCAAAAAGCACTGGCATCTGTTCCCAGCATACAGTGTATTGGACTCAAGAGGATCTACTGTCCTAGTCATTTTTCTATGCAGAATTGATCTCGATATGGCCCTTGTGTGTTGAAGCACAGTTCTTTTGTTCTGAGCAAGCTCACTGTTCTGGCCCTATAGGAAACACAGGAGAGTAGAAGAGTGCTCTTTTCTCAAGAGCAGAGTGTGTTTCTTGTAAGGTGAGCTAGCGTTTGTTTCCCAGTCCTAAATGGAGTTGAATCACATGCAGTTTTTGTTCCTGCGAGCAAGGGATGTTTTCTGGTAAGGAAAGTCACTATTGTGCTCCCTTTGCCATAAACAGTGCAATAGCACTCGCGTCTCTTCCCAGCAAGTACAGTGTATTGGACTGAAGAGGAGCTACTGTTCTTGTCAGTTTCCTAAGCAGAGTTGAACGAGATATGGCCCGTGTGTTTAGGAAGCACAGTTCTTTTGTTCTGAGCAAGCTCACTGTTTTGGTCCTATAGGAAACACAGAAGAGTAGAAGAGTGCTCTTTTCTCAAAAGCAGAGTGTGTCTCTTGTAAGGTGAGCTAGCGTTTGTTTCCCAGTCCTAAATGGAGTTGAATTACATGCAGTTTCTTGTCCTATGAGCAAGAGTTGTTTTCTGTTAAGAAGAGTCACTATTACGCTCGTATTGCCATACACAGTGCAAACAACACTCGCTACTGTTCTTTGCAAGTACAGTGTATTGGACAGAAGAGGAGCTACTGTTCTTGTCAGTTTCCTAACCACAGTTGAACGAGATATGGCCCGTGTGTGTAGGAAGCACAGTTCTTTTGTTCTGAGCAAGCTCAATCTTCTGGCCTATAGGAAACACAGTAGAGTAGAAGAGTGCTCTTTTCTCAAAAGCAGAGTGTGTTTCTTGTAAGGCGAGCTAGCATTTGTTTTCCAGTCCTAAATGGAGTAGAATCACATGCAGTTTCTGGTCCTACGAGCAAGAGTTGTTTTCTGGTAAGAAGAGTCACTATTTCCCTCCCATTGTCATACACAGGGCAAATAGCACTGGCGTCTATTCCCAGCATGTACAGTGTATTGGACTGAAGATGATCTACTGTTCTTGTCAGTTTCCTAAGCAGAGTTGAACTAGATATGGCCCGTGTGTGTAGGAAGCACAGTTCTTTTGTTCTGCGCAAGCTCAATGTTCGGACCCCATAGGAAACACAGTAGAATAGAAGAGTGCTATTTCTCAAAAACAGAGTATGTTTCTTGTAAGGCGAGCTAGCGTTTGTTTCCCAGTCCAAAATGTAGTTGAATCACATGCAGTTTCTGGTCCTACGAGCAAGGGATGTTTTCTGTTAAGGAAAGTCACTATTGTGCTCCCTTTGCCATAAACAGTGCAAATAGCACTCACGTCTGTTCCCAGCAAGTATAGTGTATTGGACTGAAGAGGAGCTACTGTTCTTGTCAGTTTCCTAAGCAGAGTTGAACTAGATATGGCCCGTGTGTGAAGGAAGCACAGTTCTTTTGTTCTGAGCAAGCTCACTGTTCTGGCCCTATAGACAACACAGAGGAGTAGAAGAGTGCTCTTTTCTCAGTAGCAGAGTTTGTTTCTTGTAAGGCGAGCTAGCGTTTGTCTCCCAGTCCTAAATGGAGTTGAAATACATGCAGTTTCTTGTCCTATGAGCAAGAGTTGTTTTCTGGTAAGAAGAGTCACTATTGCGCTCCTATTGCCATACACCGTGCAAACAACACTCGCTACTGTTCTTTGCAAGTACAGTGTATTGGACAGAAGAGGAGGTACTGTTCTTGTGAGTTTCCTAAGCAGAGTTGAACTAGATATGGCCCGTGTGTGTAGGAAGCACAGTTCTTTTGTTCTGAGCAAGCTCACTGTTCGGACCCCATAGGAAACACCGTAGAGTAGAAGATGCTCTTTTCTCAAAAGCAGAGTGTATTTCTTATAAGGCCAGCTAGCGTTTGTTACCCAGTCCTAAATGGAGTTGAATCACATGCAGTTTGTGGTCCTACGAGCAAGAGTTGTTGTCTGGTAAGAAGAGTCACTATTGTGCTACCATTGCCATACACAGTGCAAATAGCACTCGAGTCTGTTCCCAGCAAGTACAGTGTATTGGACTGAAGAGGAGCTACTGTTCTTGTCAGTTTCCTAAGCAGAGTTGAACTAGATATGGCCCGTGTGTGTAGGAAGTACACTTCTTTTGTTCTGAGCAAGCTCACTATTCTGGCCATATAGGAAAATCAGTAGAGTAGAAGAGTGCTCTTTTCTCAAAAACAGAATGTGTTTCTTGTAAGGCGAGCTTGCGTTTGTTTCCCAGTCCTAAATGGAGTTGAATCTCATGCAGTTTCTGGTCCTATGAGCAAGAGTTGTTCTATGGTAAGAAGAGTCACTATTGCGCTCCCATTGTCTTACACAGGGCAAATAGCACTGGTGTCTGTTCCCAGCATGTAAAGTGTATTGGACTGAAGAGGATCTACTGTTCTTGTCAGTTTCCTAAGCAGAGTTGAACTAGATATGGCCTGTGTGTGTAGGAAGCACAGTTCTTTTGTTCTGAGCTAGCTCACTCTTCTGGCCTATAGGAAACACAGTAAAGTAGAACAGTGCTCTTTTCTCAAAAGCAGAGTGTGTTTCTTGTAAGGCGAGCTTGCGTTTGTTTCCCAGTCCTAAATGGAGTTGAATCACATGCAGTTTCTGGTCCTTCAAGCAAGAGTTGTTTTCTGGAAAGGAAAGTCACTATTGTATTCCCTTTGCCATACACAGTGCAAATAGCAATCGCGTTTGTTCCCAGCAATTACAGTGTATTGGACTGAAGAGGATCTACTGTTCTTGTCAGTTTCCTAAGCAGAGTTGAACTAGATATAGCCCGTGTGTGTAGGAAGCACAGTTCTTTTGTTCTGAGCAAGCTCACTGTTCAGACCCCATAGGAAACACAGTAGAATAGAAGAGTGCTCTTTTCTCAAAAGCAGAGTGTGTTTCTTAGAAGGCGAGCTAGCTTTTGTTTCCCAGTCCTAAATGGAGTTGAATCACATGCAGTTTCTGGTCCTACGAGCAAGAGTTGTTTTCTGGTAAGAAGAGTCACTATTGTGCTCTAATTGTCATATACAGGGCAAATAGTACTGGCGTCTGTTCCCAGCATGTACAGTGTGTTGGACTGAAGATGATCTACTGTTCTTGTCAGTTTCCTAAGCAGAGTTGAACTAGATATGGCCCGTGTGTGTAGGAAGCACAGTTCTTTTGTTCTGAGCGAGCTCACTGTTCGGACCCCATAGGAAACACAGTACAAAAGAAGAGTGCTCTTTTCTCAAAAGCAGATAGTGTTTCTCATAAGGCAAGCTAGCGTTTGTTTCCCAGTCCAAAATCGAGTTGAATCACATGCAGTTTCTGGTCCTGCGAGCAAGGGATGTTTTCTGGTAAGGAAAGTCACTATTGTGCTCCCTTTGTTATAAACAGTGCAAATAGCACTCGCGTCTGTTCCCAGCAATTACAGTGTATTGGACTGAAGAGGAGCTACTGTTCTTGTCAGTTTCCTAAGCAGAGTTGAACTGGACATGGCCCGTGTGTGTAGGAAGCACAGTTCTTTTGTTCTGAGCAAGCTCACTGTTCTGGCTTTATAGGAAACACAAAAGAGTAGAAGAGTGCTCTTTTCTCAGAAGCAGAGTGTGTTTCTTGTAATGCGAGCTAGCGTTTATTTCCCAGTCCTAAATGGATTTGAATCACATGCAGTTTCTGGTCCTAAGAGCAAGAGGTGTTTTCTGGTAAGAAGAGTCACTATTGTGCTACCATTGCCATACACAGTGCAAATAGCACTCGCGTCTGTTCCCAGCAAGTACAGTGTATTGGACAGAAGAGGAGCTACTGTTCTTGTCAGTTTGCTAAGCAGAGTTGAACTAGCTATGGCCCGTGTGTGTAGGAAGCACAGTTCTTTTGTTCTGAGCAAGCTCAATTTTCGGACCAAATAGTAAACACAGTAGAGTAGAAGAGTGCTCTTTTCTCAAAAGCAGAGTGTGTTTTTGTAAGGCTAGCTAGTGTTTGTTTCCCAGGTCTAAATGGAGTTGAATCACATGCAGTTTTTGGTCCTGTGAGCAAGGGATGTTTTCTGGTAAGGAAAGTCACTATTGTGCTCCCTTTGCCATACACAGTGCAAATAGCACTCGCGTCTGTTCCCAGCAAGTACAGTGTATTCGACAGAAGAGGAGCTACTGTTCTTGTCAGTTTCCTAAGGAGAGTTGAACTAGATATGGCCCGTGTGTGTGAAGCACAGTTCTTTACTTCTGAGCAACCTCAATTTTCAGACATCATGGTAAACACAGTAGAATAGAAGAGTGCTCTTTTCTCAAAAGCAGAGTGTGTTTCTTGTAAGGCTAGCTAGTGTTTGTTTCCCAGTCAGAAACGGAGTTGAATCCCATGCAGTTTCTGGTCCTACGAGCAAGAGTTGTTTTGTGGTAAGAAGAGTCACTATTTCGCTCCCATTGCCATACACAGGGCAAATAGCACTCGCGTCTGCTCCCAGCAAGTACAGTGTATTGGACTGAAGAGGAGCTACTGTTCTTGTCAGTTTCCTAAGCAGAGTTGAACTAGATATAGCCCGTGTGTGTAGAAAGCACAGATCTTTTGTTCTGAGCAAGCTCACTCTTCTGGCCCTGTAGGAAACACAGTAGAGTAGAAGAGTGCTTTTTTTTCAAAAGCAGAGTGTGTTTCTTGTAAGGTTGAGCTAGCGTTTGTTTCCCAGTCCGAAATGGAGTTGAATCACATGCAGTTTCTGGTCCTACGAACAAGGGATGTTTTCTGGTAAGGAAAGTCACTATTGTGCTCCCTTTGCCATAAACAGTGCAAATAGCACTCTTGTGTGTTCCCAGCAAGTACAGTGTATTGGACAGAAGAGGAGCTACTGTTCTTGTCAGTTTGCTAAGCAGAGTTGAACGAGATATGGCCCGTGTGTGTTGGAAGCACAGTTCTTTTTTTCTGAGCAAGCTCACTGTTCTGGTCCTATAGGAAACACAGAAAAGTAGAAGAGTGCTCTTTTCTCAGTAGCAGAGTTTGTTTCTTGTAAGGCGAGCTAGCGTTTGTCTCCCAGTCCTAAATGGAGTTGAAATACATGCAGTTTCTTGTCCTATGAGCAAGAGTTGTTTTCTGGTAAGAAGAGTCACTATTGCGCTCCTATTGCCATACACCGTGCAAACAACACTCGCTACTGTTCTTTGCAAGTACAGTGTATTGGACAGAAGAGGAGGTACTGTTCTTGTGAGTTTCCTAAGCAGAGTTGAACTAGATATGGCCCGTGTGTGTAGGAAGCACAGTTCTTTTGTTCTGAGCAAGCTCACTGTTCGGACCCCATAGGAAACACCGTAGAGTAGAAGAATGCTCTTTTCTCAAAAGCAGAGTGTATTTCTTGTAAGGCCAGCTAGCGTTTGTTACCCAGTCCTAAATGGAGTTGAATCACATGCAGTTTGTGGTCCTACGAGCAAGAGTTGTTGTCTGGTAAGAAGAGTCACTATTGTGCTACCATTGCCATACACAGTGCAAATAGCACTCGAGTCTGTTCCCAGCAAGTACAGTGTATTGGACTGAAGAGGAGCTACTGTTCTTGTCAGTTTCCTAAGCAGAGTTGAACTAGATATGGCCCGTGTGTGTAGGAAGTACACTTCTTTTGTTCTGAGCAAGCTCACTATTCTGGCCATATAGGAAAATCAGTAGAGTAGAAGAGTGCTCTTTTCTCAAAAACAGAATGTGTTTCTTGTAAGGCGAGCTTGCGTTTATTTCCCAGTCCTAAATGGAGTTGAATCTCATGCAGTTTCTGGTCCTATGAGCAAGAGTTGTTCTATGGTAAGAAGAGTCACTATTGCGCTCCCATTGTCTTACACAGGGCAAATAGCACTGGTGTCTGTTCCCAGCATGTAAAGTGTATTGGACTGAAGAGGATCTACTGTTCTTGTCAGTTTCCTAAGCAGAGTTGAACTAGATATGGCCTGTGTGTGTAGGAAGCACAGTTCTTTTGTTCTGAGCTAGCTCACTCTTCTGGCCTATAGGAAACACAGTAAAGTAGAACAGTGCTCTTTTCTCAAAAGCAGAGTGTGTTTCTTGTAAGGCGAGCTTGCGTTTGTTTCCCAGTCCTAAATGGAGTTGAATCACATGCAGTTTCTGGTCCTACAAGCAAGAGTTGTTTTCTGGAAAGGAAAGTCACTATTGTATTCCCTTTGCCATACACAGTGCAAATAGCAATCGCGTTTGTTCCCAGCAATTACAGTGTATTGGACTGAAGAGGATCTACTGTTCTTGTCAGTTTCCTAAGCAGAGTTGAACTAGACATAGCCCGTGTGTGTAGGAAGCACAGTTCTTTTGTTCTGAGCAAGCTCACTGTTCAGACCCCATAGGAAACACAGTAGAATAGAAGAGTGCTCTTTTCTCAAAAGCAGAGTGTGTTTCTTGTAAGGCGAGCTAGCTTTTGTTTCCCAGTCCTAAATGGAGTTGAATCACATGCAGTTTCTGGTCCTACGAGCAAGAGTTGTTTTCTGGTAAGAAGAGTCACTATTGTGCTCTAATTGTCATATACAGGGCAAATAGCACTGGCGTCTGTTCCCAGCATGTACAGTGTATTGGACTGAAGATGATCTACTGTTCTTGTCAGTTTCCTAAGCAGAGTTGAACTAGATATGGCCCGTGTGTGTAGGAAGCACAGTTCTTTTGTTGTGAGCGAGCTCACTGTTCGGACCCCATAGGAAACACAGTACAAAAGAAGAGTGCTCTTTTCTCAAAAGCAGATTGTGTTTCTCGTAAGGCAAGCTAGCGTTTGTTTCCCAGTCCAAAATCGAGTTGAATCACATGCAGTTTCTGGTCCTGCGAGCAAGGGATGTTTTCTGGTAAGGAAAGTCACTATTGTGCTCCCTTTGTTATAAACAGTGCAAATAGCACTTGCGTCTGTTCCCAGCAATTACAGTGTATTGGACTGAAGAGGAGCTACTGTTCTTGTCAGTTTCCTAAGCAGAGTTGAACTGGACATGGCCCGTGTGTGTAGGAAGCACAGTTCTTTTGTTCTGAGCAAGCTCACTGTTCTGGCTTTATAGGAAACACAAAAGAGTAGAAGAGTGCTCTTTTCTCAGAAGCAGAGTGTGTTTCTTGTAATGCGAGCTAGCGTTTATTTCCCAGTCCTAAATGGATTTGAATCCCATGCAGTTTCTGGTCCTAAGAGCAAGAGGTGTTTTCTGGTAAGAAGAGTCACTATTGTGCTACCATTGCCATACACAGTGCAAATAGCACTCGCGTCTGTTCCCAGCAAGTACAGTGTATTGGACAGAAGAGGAGCTACTGTTCTTGTCAGTTTGCTAAGCAGAGTTGAACTAGCTATGGCCCGTGTGTGTAGGAAGCACAGTTCTTTTGTTCTGAGCAAGCTCAATTTTCGGACCAAATAGTAAACACAGTAGAGTAGAAGAGTGCTCTTTTCTCAAAAGCAGAGTGTGTTTTTGTAAGGCTAGCTAGTGTTTGTTTCCCAGGTCTAAATGGAGTTGAATCACATGCA
>NW_026736417.1:0-71000 GCF_949786415.1 Peromyscus eremicus
AACAGTAGCTCTGCTTCAGTCCAATACACTGTACTTGCTGGGTACAGACGCGAGTGCTATTTGCACTGTGTATGGCAATGGGAGCGCAATAGTGACTTTCCTTACCAGAAAACAACTCTTGCTGGTAGGACCAGAAACTGAATGTGATTCAACTCCATTTAGGACTGGGAAACAAACGCTAGCTCGCCTACAAGAAACACACTCTGCTTTTGAGAAAAGAGCACTCTTCTACTCTACTGTTTTTCCTATAGGGCCAGAACAGTGAGTTTGCTCAGAACAAAAGAACTGTGATTCCTACAAATACGGCCATATCTAGTTCAATTCTGCTTAGGAAACTGACAAGAACAGTAGATTCTTTTCAGTCCAATAAATTGTACATGCTGGGAACAGACGCCAGTGCTATTTGCCCTGTGTATGAAAATGGGAGTGCAATAGTGACTCTTCTTACCAGAAAACAACTCTTGCTCGTAGGACAAGAAACTGCATGTGATTCAACTCCATTTAGGATTGGGAAACAAACGCTAGCTCGCCTTACAAGAAACACACTCTGCTTTTGAGAAAAGAGCACTCTTCTACTCTACTGTGTATCCTATGGGGACCGAACAGTGAGCTTGCTCAGAACAACAGAACTGTGCTTCCTCCACACACGGGCCATATCTAGTTCAACTCTGCTTAGGAAACTGACAAGAACAGTAGCTCCTCTTCAGTCCAATAGACTGTACTTGCTCTGAACAGACGCCAGTGCTATTTGCACTGTGTATGGCAATGTGAGCGCAATAATGACTTTCCTTACCAGAAAACAACTTTGCTCATAGGACCAAAAACTGCATGTGATTCAACTCCATTTAGGACTGGGAAACAAACGCTAGCTCGCCTTACAAGAAACACACTCTTATTTTGAGAAAAGAGCACTCTTCTACTCTACTGTTTTTCCTATAGGGCCAGAACAGTGAGTTTGCTCAGAACAAAAGAACTGTGATTCCTACAAATACGGCTATATCTAGTCCAATTCTGCTTAGGAAACTGACAAGAACAGTAGCTCCTCTTCAGTCCAATACACTCTACATGCAGGGAACAGACGCCAGTGCTATTTGTCCTCTGTATGACAATGGGAGCGCAATAGTGACTCTTCTTATTAGAAAACAACTCTTGCTCGTAGGACCAGAAACTGCATGGGATTCAACTCCATTTCTGACTGGGAAACAAACACTAGCTCGCCTTACAAGAAACACACTCTGCTTTTGAGAAAAGAGCACTCTTCTACTCTACTGTATTTCCTATGTGGTCCGAACAGTGAGCTTGTTCAGAACAAAAGAAATGTGCTTCCTACACACAGGGGCCATATCTAGATCAACTATGCTTAGGAAACTGACAAGAACAGTAGCTCTGCTTCAGTCCAATACACTGTACTTGCTGGGAACAGACGCGAGTGCTATTTGCACTGTGTATGGCAATGGGAGCGCAATAGTGACTTTCCTTACCAGAAAACAACTCTTGCTCGTAGGACCAAAAACTGCATATGATTCAACTCCATTTAGGACTGGGAAACAAATGGTAGCTTGCCTTACAAGAAACACACTCTGCTTTTGAGAAAAGAGCACTCTTCTACTCTACTTTGGTTCCTATGGGGTCCGAACATTGAGCTTGCTCAGAACAAAAGAACTGTGCTTCCTACACACACAGGACATATCTACTTCAACTCTGCTTAGGAAACTGACAAGAACAGTAGCTCCGCTTCAGTCCAATACACTGTACTTGCTGGGAACAGACGCGAGTGCTATTTGCACTGTGTATGGCAACGGGAGCGCAATAGTGACTTTCCTTACCAGAAAACAACTCTTGCTGGTAAGACCAGAAACTGCATGTGATTCAACTCCATTTAGGACTGGGAAACAAACGCTAGCTCGCCTTACAAGAAACATACTCTGATTTTGAGAAAAGAGCACTCTTCTACTCTACTGTTTTTCCTATAGGGCCAGAACAGTGAGTTTGCTCAGAACAAAAGAACTGTGATTCCTACAAATACGGCCATATCTAGTTCAATTCTGCTTAGGAAACTGACAAGAACAGTAGATTCTTTTCAGTCCAATAAACTGTACATGCTGGGAACACACGCCAGTGCTATTTGCCCTGTGTATGACAATGGGAGCACAATAGTGACTCTTCTTACAAGAAAACAACTCTTGCTCGTAGGACAAGAAACTGCATGTGATTCAACTCCATTTAGGATTGGGAAACAAACGCTAGCTCGCCTTACAAGAAACACACTCTGCTTTTGAGAAAAGAGCACTCTTCTACTCTACTGTGTATCCTATGGGGACCGAACAATGAGTTTGCTCAGAACAACAGAACTATGCTTCCTCCACACACGGGCCATATCTAGTTCAACTCTGCTTAGGAAACTGACAAGAACAGTAGCTCCGCTTCAGTCCAATACACTGTACTTGCTGGGAACAGACGCGAGTGCTCTTTGCACTGTGTATGGCAATGGGAGCGCAATAGTGACTTTCCTTACCTGCAAACAACTCTTGTTGGTAGGACCAGAAACTGCATGTGATTCAACTCCATTTAGGACTGGGAAACAAACGCTAGCTCGCCTTACAAGAAACAAACACACTCTGCTTTTGAGAAAAGAGCACTCTTCTTCTCTACTGTGTTTCCTATAGGGCCAGAACAGTGAGTTTGCTCAGAACAAAAGCACTGTGCTTCCTCAAATATGGCCATATCTAGTTTTATTATGCTTAGGAAACTTACAAGAACAGTAGATCCTCTTCAGTCCAATACAATGTACATGCTGGGAACTGACGCCAGTGCTATTTGCCCTGTGTATGAAATTGGGAGCGCAATAGTGACTTTTCTTATCAGAAAACACCTCTTGCTCGTAGGACCAGGAACTGCATGGGATTCAACTCCATTTCTGCCTGGGAATCAAACACTAGCTCGCCTTATAAGAAACACACTATGCTTTTGAGAAAAGAGCACTCTTCTACTCTAATGTGTTTTCTATGGAGTTTGAACAGTGAGCTTGCTCAGAACAAAAGAAATGTGCTTCCTACACACAGGGGCCATATCTACTTCAACTCTGCTTAGGAAACTGACAAGAACAGTAGCTCCGCTTCAGTCCAATACACGGTACTTGCTGGGAACAGACGCCAGTGCTATTTGCCTTGTGTATGACAATGGGAGCTCGATAGTGACTCTTCTTACCAGAAAACAACTCTTGCTCGTAGGACAAGAAACTGCATGTGATTCAACTCCATTTAGGACTGGAAAACAAATGCTAGCTCGCCTTACAAGAAACACACTCTGTTTTTGAGAAAAGAGCACTCTTCTACTCTACTGTGTTTCCTATGGGGTCCGAACAGTGAGCTTGCTCAGAACAAAAGAACTGTGCTTCCTACACACATGGGCCATATCTACTTCAACTCTGCTTAGGTAACTGACAAGAACGGTAGCTCCTCTGCAGTCCAATACACTGTAATAGCTGGGAACAGACGCGAGTGCTATTTGCCCTGTGTATGACAATGGGAGTGCAATAGTGACTCTTCTTATCAGAAAACACCTCTTGCTGGTAGGACCAGAAACTTCATGGAATTCAACTCCATTTCTGACTGGGAAACAAATGCTAGTTCGCCTTACAAGAAACACACTCTGCTTTTGAGAAAAGAGCACTCTTCTACTGTACTTTGTTTCCTATAGGGCCAGAACAGTGAGTTTGCTCAGAACAAAAGAACTGTGCTTCCAACAAATACGGCCATATCTAGTTCAATACTGCTTAAGTAACTGACAAGAACAGTAGATCCTCTTCAGTCCAATACACTGTACATGCTGGGAACAGATGCCAGTGCTATTTGCCCTGTGTATGACAATGGGAGCGCAATAGTGACTCTTCTTACCAGAAAACAACTCTTGCTCGTAGGACAAGAAAGTGCATGTGATTCAACTCCTTTTATGATTGGGAAACAAACGCTAGCTCGCCTTACAAGAAACACACTCTGCTTTTGAGAAAAGAGCACTCTTCTACTCTACTGTATTTCCTATGGGGTCCGAACAGTGAGCTTTCTCAGAACAAAAGAACTGTGCTTCCTACACACACGGGCCATATCTAGTTCAACTCTGCTTTGGAAACTGACAAGAACAGTAGCTCCACTTCAGTCCAATACACTGTACATGCAGGGAACACACGCCAGTGCTATTTGTCCTCTGTATGACAATGGGAGCGCAATAGTGACTCTTCTTATCAGAAAACACCTCTTGCTCGTACGACCAGAAACTGCATGGGATTCAACTCCATTTCTGACTGGGAAACAAACACTAGCTCGCCCTACAAGAAACACACTCTGCTTTTGAGAAAAGAGCACTCTACTACTCTACTGTATTTCCTATGTGGTCCGAACAGTGTGCTTGCTCAGAACAAAAGAACTGTGCTTCCTACACACAGGGGCCATATCTAGTTCAACTCTGCTTAGGAAACTGACAAGAACAGTAGCTCTGCTTCAGTCCAATACACTGTACTTGCTTGGAACAGACGCGAGTGCTATTTGCACTGTGTATGGCAATGGGAACGCAAGAGTGACTTTCCTTACCAGAAAACAATTCTTGCTCTTAGGACAAGAAACTGCATGTGATTCAACTCCATTTAGGACTGGGAAACAAATGCTAGCTCGCCTTACAAGAAACACACTCTGTTTTGAGAAAAGAGCACTCTTCTACTCTACTGTGTATCCTATGGGGTCCGAACAGTGAGCTTGCTCAGAACAACAGAACTGTGCTTCCTCCACACACGGGCCATATCTAGTTCAACTCTGCGTAGGAAACTGACAAGAACAGTAGCTCCTATTCAATCCAATACACTGTACGTGCAGAGAACAGACGCCAGTGCTATTTGTCCTCTGTATGACAATGGGAGCGCAATAGTGACTCTTCTTATCAGAAAACACCTCTGGCTCATAGGACCAGAAACTGCATGGGATTCAACTCCATTTCTGACTGGGAAACAAACACTAGCTTGACTTACAAGAAACACACTCTGCTTTTGAGAAAAGAGCACTCTTCTACTCTACTGTATTTCCTAGTGGTCCAAACAGTGAGCTTGCTCAGAACAAAAGAACTGTGCTTCCTACACACAGGGGCCATATCTAGTTCAACTCTGCTTAGGAAACTGACAAGAACAGTAGCTCCGCTTCAGTCCAATACACTGTACTTGCTGTGAACAAACGCGAGTGCTATTTGCACTGTGTATGGCAATGGGAATGCAAGAGTGACTTTCCTTACCAGAAAACAACTCTTGCTCATAGGACCAAAAACTGCATGTGATTCATTCCATTTAGGACTGGGAAACAAACGCTAGCTCGCCTTACAAGAAACACACTCTGCTTTTGAGAAAAGAGCACTCTTCTACTCTACTGTGTTTCCTATAGGACCAGAACAGTTAGCTTGCTCAGAACAATAGAACTGTGCTTCATACAAATACGGCCATATCTGGTTCAATTATGCTTAGGAAACTGAAAAGAACAGTAGATCCTCTTCAGTCCAATACAGTGTACATGCTGGGAACAGACTCCAGTGTTATTTGCCCTGTGAATGACAATGGGAGCACAATAGTGACTCTTCTTGCCAGAAAACAACTCTTGCTCGTAGGACAAGAAACTGCATGTGATTCAACTCCATTTAGTACTGGGAAACAAATGCTAGCTCGCTTTACAAGAAACACACTCTGCTTTTGAGAAAAGAGCACTCTTCTACTCAACTGTGTTTACTATGGGGTCTGAACAGTGAGCTTGCTCAGAACAAAAGAACTGTGCTTCCTACACACAGGGGCTATATCTAGTTCAACTCTGCTTAGGAAACTGACCAGAACAGTAGCTCCTCTTCAGTCCAATACACTGTACTTGCTGGGAACAGACGCCAGTGCTATTTGCACTGTGTGTGGCAATGCGAGGCAATAATGACTTTCCTTACCAGAAAACAACTCTTGTTGGTAGGACCAAAAACTGCATGTGATTCAACTCCATTTAGGACTGGGAAACAAGCGCTAGCTCGCCTTACAACAAACACACTCTGCTTTTGAGAAAAGAGCACTCTTCTACTCTACTGTTTTTCCTATAGGGCCAGAACAGTGAGTTTGCTCAGAAAAAAAGAACTGTGATTCCTACAAATACGGCCATATCTAGTTCAATTCTGCTTAGGAAACTGACAAGAACAGTAGATTCTTTTCAGTCCAATAAACTGTACATGCTGGGAACAGACGCCAGTGCTATTTCGCCTGTGTATGACAATGGGAGCACAATAGTGACTCTTCTTACCAGAAAACAACTCTTGCTCGTAGAACCAGAAACTGCATGTGATTCAACTCCATTTAGGATTGGGAAACAAACGCTAGCTCGCTTACAAGAAACACACTCTGCTTTTGAGAAAAGAGCATTCTTCTACTCTACTGTGTATCCTATGGGGACCGAACAGTGAGCTTGCTCAGAACAACAGAACTGTGCTTCCTCCACACACGGGCCATACCTAGTTCAACTCTGCTTAGGAAACTGACAAGAACAGTAGCTCCACTTCAGTCCAATACACTGTACATGCATGGAACAGACACCAGTGCTATTTTTCCTCTGTATGACAATGGGAGCACAATAGTGACTCTTCTTATTAGAAAACACCTCTTGCTCGTAGGACCAGAAACTGCATGGGATTCAACTCCATTTCTGACTGGGAAACAAACACTAGCTCGCCTTACAAGAAACACACTCTGCTTTTGAGAAAAGAGCACTCTTCTACTCTGCTGTATTTCCTATGTGGTCCGAACAGTGAGCTTGCTCAGAACAAAAGAAATGTGCTTCATAAACACAGGGGCCATATCTAGATCAACTCTGCTTAGGAAACTGACAAGAACAGTAGCTCTGTTTCAGTCCAATACACTGTACTTGCTGGGAACAGACGCGAGTGCTATTTGCACTGTGTATGGCAATGGGAGCACAATAGTGGCTTTCCTTACCAGAAAACAACTCTTGCTCATAGGACCAAAAACTGCATGTGATTCAACTCCATTTAGGACTGGGAAACAAACGGTAGCTTGCCTTACAAGAAACACACTCTGCTTTTGAGAAAAGAGCACTCTTCTACTCTACTGTGTATCCTATGGGGACCGAACAGTGAGCTTGCTCAGAACAACAGAACTGTGCTTCCTCCACACACGGGCCATATCTAGTTCAACTCTGCTTAGGAAACTGACAAGAACAGTAGCTCCTCTTCAGTCCAATAGACTGTACTTGCTCTGAACAGACGCCAGTGCTATTTGCACTGTGTATGGCAATGTGAGCGCAATAATGACTTTCCTTACCAGAAAACAACTCTTGCTCATAGGACCAAAAACTGCATGTGATTCAACTCCATTTAGGACTGGGAAACAAACACTAGCTCGCCTTTCAAGAAACACACTCTGATTTTGAGAAAAGAGCACTCTTCTACTGTACTGTTTTTCCTATAGGGCCAGAACAGTGAGTTTGCTCAGAACACAAGAACTGTGATTCCTACAAATACGGCTATATCTAGTTCAATTCTGCTTAGGAAACTGACAAGAACAGTATATTCTTTTCAGTCCAATAAATTGTGCATGCTGTGAACAGACGCCAGTGCTATTTGGCCTGTGTATGATAATGGGAGCACAATAGTGACTCTTCTTACCAGAAAACAACTCTTGCTCGTAGGACAAGAAACTGCATGTGATTCAACTCCATTTAGGATTGGGAAACAAACGCTAGCTCGCCTACAAGAAACACACTCTGCTTTTGAGAAAAGAGCACTCTTCTACTCTACTGTGTATCCTATGGGGACCGAACAGTGAGCTTGCTCAGAACAACAGAACTGTGCTTCCTCCACACACGGGCCATACCTAGTTCAACTCTGCTTAGGAAACTGACAAGAACAGTAGCTCCTCTTCAGTCCAATACACTGTACATGCAGGGAACAGACGCCAGTGCTATTTGTCCTCTGTATGACAATGGGAGCGCAATAGTGACTCTTCTCATTAGAAAACACCTCTTGCTCGTAGGACCAGAAACTGCATGGGATTCAACTCCATTTCTGACTGGGAAACAAACACTAGGCGCCTTACAAGAAACACACTCTGCTTTTGAGAAAAGAGCACTCTTCTACTCTACTGTATTTCCTATGTGGTCCGAACAGTGAGCTTGTTCAGAACAAAAGAAATGTGCTTCCTACACACAGGGGCCATATCTAGATCAACTCTGCTTAGGAAACTGACAAGAACAGTAGCTCCGCTTCAGTCCAATACACTGTACTTGCTGGGAACAGACGCGAGTGCTATTTGCACTGTGTATGGCAATGGGAGCGCAATAGTGACTTTCCTTACCAGAAAACAACTCTTGCTCGTAGGACCGAAAACTGCATGTGATTCAACTCCATTTAGGACTGGGAAACAAACGGTAGCTTGCCTTACAAGAAACACACTCTGCTTTTGAGAAAAGAGCACTCTTCTACTCTACTTTGGTTCCTATGGGGTCCGAACATTGAGCTTGCTCAGAACAAAAGAACTGTGCTTCCTACACACAGGGGCCATATCTAGTTCAACTCTGCTTAGGAAACTGACAAGAACAGTAGCTCCGCTTCAGTCCAATACACTGTTCTTGCTGGGAACAGATGCGAGTGCTCTTTGCACTGTGTATGGCAATGGGAGCGCAATAGTGACTTTCCTTACCAGCAAACAACTCTTGTTGGTAGGACCAGAAACTGCATGTGATTCAACTCCATTTAGGACTGGGAAACAAACGCTAGCTCGTCTTACAAGAAACAAACACACTCTCCTTTTGAGAAAAGAGCACTCTTCTACTCTACTGTGTTTCCTATAGGGCCAGAACAGTGAGTTTGCTCAGAACAAAAGCACTGTGCTTCCTCAAATACGGCCATATCTAGTTTAATTATGCTTAGGAAACTTACAAGAACAGTAGATCCTCTTCAGTCCAATACACTGTACATGCTGGGAACTGACGCCAGTGCTATTTGCCCTGTGTATGAAATTGGGAGCGCAATAGTGACTTTTCTTATCAGAAAACACCTCTTGCTCGTAGGACCAGAAACTGCATGGGATTCAACTCCATTTCTGACTGGGAATCAAAGACTAGCTTGCCTTATAAGAAACACACTATGCTTTTGAGAAAAGAGCACTCTTCTACTCTAATGTGTTTTCTACGGAGTTTGAACAGTGAGCTTGCTCAGAACAAAAGAAATGTGCTTCCTACACACAGGGGCCATATCTACTTCAACTCTGCTTAGGAAACTGACAAGAACAGTAGCTCCGCTTCAGTCCAATACACTGTACTTGCTGGGAACAGACGCCAGTGCTATTTGCCCTGTGTATGACAATGGGAGCTCGATAGTGACTCTTCTTACCAGAAAACAACTCTTGCTCGTAGGACAAGAAACTGCATGGGATTCAACTCCATTTAGGACTGGAAAACAAATGCTAGCTCGCCTTACAAGAAACACACTCTGTTTTTGAGAAAAGAAAACTCTTCTACTCTACTGTGTTTCCTATGGTGTCCGAACAGTGAGCTTGCTCAGAACAAAAGAACTGTGCTTCCTACACACACGGGCCATATCTACTTCAACTCTGCTTAGGTAACTGACAAGAACGGTAGCTCCTCTGCAGTCCAAGACACTGTAATCGCTGGGAACAGACGCGAGTGCTATTTGCACTGTGTATGGCAATAGGAGCACAATGGTGACTCTTCTTATCGGAAAACACCTCTTGCTGGTAGGACCAGAAACTTCATGGGATTCAACTCCATTTCTGACTGGGAAACAAATGCTAGTTCGCCTTATATGAAACACACTCTGCTTTTGAGAAAAAAGCACTCTTCTACTCTAATGTGTTTTCTATGGGGTCCGAACAGTGAGCTTGCTCAGAACATAAGAACTGTGCTTCCTACACACAGCGGCCATATCTAGTTCAACTCTGCTTAGTAAACTGACAAGAACAGTAGATCCGCTTCAGTCCAATACACTGTACTTGCTGGGAACAGATGCCAGTGCTTTTTGCCCTGTTTATGACAATGGGAGTGCAATAGTGACTCTTCTTATCGGAAAACACCTCTTGCTCATAGGACCAGAAACTGCATGGGATTCAACTCCATTTCTGACTGTGAAACAAACAATAGTTCGCCTTACAAGAAACACACTCTGCTTTTGTGAAAAGAGCACTCTTCTACTCTTCTGTGTTTCCTATGTGGTCCGAAGAGTGAGCTTGCTCAGAACAAAAGAACTGTGCTTCCTACACACAGGGGCCATATCTAGTTCAACTCTGCTTAGGAAACTGACAAGAACAGTAGCTCCGCTTCAGTCCAATACACTGTTCTTGCTGGGAACAGATGCGAGTGCTATTTGCACTGTGTATGGAAATGGGAGCGCAATAGTGACTTTCCTTACCAGAAAACAAATCTTGCTGATAGGACCAAAAACTGCATGTGATTCAACTCCATTTAGGACTGGGAAACAAACGCTAGCTCGCCTTTCAAGAAACACACTCTGCTTTTGAGAAAAGAGCACTCTTCTTCTCTACTGTGTTTCCTATAGGGCCAGAACAGTGAGTTTGCTCAGAACAAAAGAACTGTGCTTCCAACAAATACGGCCATATCTAGTTCAACTCTGCTTAGGAAACTGACAAGAACGGTAGCTCCTCCTCAGTCGAATACACTGTCCTAGCTGGGAACAGACACGAGTGCTATTTGTAATGTGTATGACAATAGGAGCGCAATAGTGACTCTTCTTATCAGAAAATAACTCTTGCTGGTAGGACCAGAAACTGCATGGGATTCAACTCTATTTAGGACTGGGAAACAAACGATAGCTCGCCTTACAAGAAACATACTCTGCTTTTGAGAAAAGAGCACTCTTCTACTCTACTGTTTTTCCTATAGGGCCAGAACAGTGAGTTTGCTCAGAACAAAAGAACTGTGATTCCTACAAATACGGCCATATCTAGTTCAATTCTGCTTAGGAAACTGACAAGAACAGTAGATTCTTTTCAGTCCAATAAACTGTACATGCTGGGAACACACGCCAGTGCTATTTGCCCTGTGTATGACAATGGGAGCACAATAGTGACTCTTCTTACAAGAAAACAACTCTTGCTCGTAGGACAAGAAACTGCATGTGATTCAACTCCATTTAGGATTGGGAAACAAACGCTAGCTCGCCTTACAAGAAACACACTCTGCTTTTGAGAAAAGAGCACTCTTCTACTCTACTGTGTATCCTATGGGGACCGAACAATGAGTTTGCTCAGAACAACAGAACTGTGCTTCCTCCACACACGGGCCATATCTAGTTCAACTCTGCTTAGGAAACTGACAAGAACAGTAGCTCCGCTTCAGTCCAATACACTGTACTTGCTGGGAACAGACGCGAGTGCTCTTTGCACTGTGTATGGCAATGGGAGCGCAATAGTGACTTTCCTTACCTGCAAACAACTCTTGTTGGTAGGACCAGAAACTGCATGTGATTCAACTCCATTTAGGACTGGGAAACAAACGCTAGCTCGCCTTACAAGAAACAAACACACTCTGCTTTTGAGAAAAGAGCACTCTTCTTCTCTACTGTGTTTCCTATAGGGCCAGAACAGTGAGTTTGCTCAGAACAAAAGCACTGTGCTTCCTCAAATATGGCCATATCTAGTTTAATTATTCTTAGGAAACTTACAAGAACAGTAGATCCTCTTCAGTCCAATACAATGTACATGCTGGGAACTGACGCCAGTGCTATTTGCCCTGTGTATGAAATTGGGAGCGCAATAGTGACTTTTCTTATCAGAAAACACCTCTTGCTCGTAGGACCAGGAACTGCATGGGATTCAACTCCATTTCTGACTGGGAATCAAACACTAGCTCGCCTTATAAGAAACACACTATGCTTTTGAGAAAAGAGCACTCTTCTACTCTAATGGGTTTTCTATGGAGTTTGAACAGTGAGCTTGCTCAGAACAAAAGAAATGTGCTTCCTACACACAGGGGCCATATCTACTTCAACTCTGCTTAGGAAACTGACAAGAACAGTAGCTCCGCTTCAGTCCAATACACTGTACTTGCTGTGAACAAACGCGAGTGCTATTTGCACTGTGTATGGCAATGGGAATGCAAGAGTGACTTTCCTTACCAGAAAACAACTCTTGCTCATAGGACCAAAAACTGCATGTGATTCATTCCATTTAGGACTGGGAAACAAACGCTAGCTCGCCTTACAAGAAACACACTCTGCTTTTGAGAAAAGAGCACTCTTCTACTCTACTGTGTTTCCTATAGGACCAGAACAGTTAGCTTGCTCAGAACAATAGAACTGTGCTTCATACAAATACGGCCATATCTGGTTCAATTATGCTTAGGAAACTGAAAAGAACAGTAGATCCTCTTCAGTCCAATACAGTGTACATGCTGGGAACAGACTCCAGTGTTATTTGCCCTGTGAATGACAATGGGAGCACAATAGTGACTCTTCTTGCCAGAAAACAACTCTTGCTCGTAGGACAAGAAACTGCATGTGATTCAACTCCATTTAGTACTGGGAAACAAATGCTAGCTCGCTTTACAAGAAACACACTCTGCTTTTGAGAAAAGAGCACTCTTCTACTCAACTGTGTTTACTATGGGGTCTGAACAGTGAGCTTGCTCAGAACAAAAGAACTGTGCTTCCTACACACAGGGGCTATATCTAGTTCAACTCTGCTTAGGAAACTGACCAGAACAGTAGCTCCTCTTCAGTCCAATACACTGTACTTGCTGGGAACAGACGCCAGTGCTATTTGCACTGTGTATGGCAATGCGAGGCAATAATGACTTTCCTTACCAGAAAACAACTCTTGTTGGTAGGACCAAAAACTGCATGTGATTCAACTCCATTTAGGACTGGGAAACAAGCGCTAGCTCGCCTTACAACAAACACACTCTGCTTTTGAGAAAAGAGCACTCTTCTACTCTACTGTTTTTCCTATAGGGCCAGAACAGTGAGTTTGCTCAGAAAAAAAGAACTGTGATTCCTACAAATACGGCCATATCTAGTTCAATTCTGCTTAGGAAACTGACAAGAACAGTAGATTCTTTTCAGTCCAATAAACTGTACATGCTGGGAACAGACGCCAGTGCTATTTCGCCTGTGTATGACAATGGGAGCACAATAGTGACTCTTCTTACCAGAAAACAACTCTTGCTCGTAGAACCAGAAACTGCATGTGATTCAACTCCATTTAGGATTGGGAAACAAACGCTAGCTCGCTTACAAGAAACACACTCTGCTTTTGAGAAAAGAGCATTCTTCTACTCTACTGTGTATCCTATGGGGACCGAACAGTGAGCTTGCTCAGAACAACAGAACTGTGCTTCCTCCACACACGGGCCATACCTAGTTCAACTCTGCTTAGGAAACTGACAAGAACAGTAGCTCCACTTCAGTCCAATACACTGTACATGCATGGAACAGACACCAGTGCTATTTTTCCTCTGTATGACAATGGGAGCACAATAGTGACTCTTCTTATTAGAAAACACCTCTTGCTCGTAGGACCAGAAACTGCATGGGATTCAACTCCATTTCTGACTGGGAAACAAACACTAGCTCGCCTTACAAGAAACACACTCTGCTTTTGAGAAAAGAGCACTCTTCTACTCTGCTGTATTTCCTATGTGGTCCGAACAGTGAGCTTGCTCAGAACAAAAGAAATGTGCTTCATAAACACAGGGGCCATATCTAGATCAACTCTGCTTAGGAAACTGACAAGAACAGTAGCTCTGTTTCAGTCCAATACACTGTACTTGCTGGGAACAGACGCGAGTGCTATTTGCACTGTGTATGGCAATGGGAGCACAATAGTGGCTTTCCTTACCAGAAAACAACTCTTGCTCATAGGACCAAAAACTGCATGTGATTCAACTCCATTTAGGACTGGGAAACAAACGGTAGCTTGCCTTACAAGAAACACACTCTGCTTTTGAGAAAAGAGCACTCTTCTACTCTACTGTGTATCCTATGGGGACCGAACAGTGAGCTTGCTCAGAACAACAGAACTGTGCTTCCTCCACACACGGGCCATATCTAGTTCAACTCTGCTTAGGAAACTGACAAGAACAGTAGCTCCTCTTCAGTCCAATAGACTGTACTTGCTCTGAACAGACGCCAGTGCTATTTGCACTGTGTATGGCAATGTGAGCGCAATAATGACTTTCCTTACCAGAAAACAACTCTTGCTCATAGGACCAAAAACTGCATGTGATTCAACTCCATTTAGGACTGGGAAACAAACACTAGCTCGCCTTTCAAGAAACACACTCTGATTTTGAGAAAAGAGCACTCTTCTACTGTACTGTTTTTCCTATAGGGCCAGAACAGTGAGTTTGCTCAGAACACAAGAACTGTGATTCCTACAAATACGGCTATATCTAGTTCAATTCTGCTTAGGAAACTGACAAGAACAGTATATTCTTTTCAGTCCAATAAATTGTGCATGCTGTGAACAGACGCCAGTGCTATTTGGCCTGTGTATGATAATGGGAGCACAATAGTGACTCTTCTTACCAGAAAACAACTCTTGCTCGTAGGACAAGAAACTGCATGTGAGTCAACTCCATTTAGGATTGGGAAACAAACGCTAGCTCGCCTACAAGAAACACACTCTGCTTTTGAGAAAAGAGCACTCTTCTACTCTACTGTGTATCCTATGGGGACCGAACAGTGAGCTTGCTCAGAACAACAGAACTGTGCTTCCTCCACACACGGGCCATACCTAGTTCAACTCTGCTTAGGAAACTGACAAGAACAGTAGCTCCTCTTCAGTCCAATACACTGTACATGCAGGGAACAGACGCCAGTGCTATTTGTCCTCTGTATGACAATGGGAGCGCAATAGTGACTCTTCTCATTAGAAAACACCTCTTGCTCGTAGGACCAGAAACTGCATGGGATTCAACTCCATTTCTGACTGGGAAACAAACACTAGGCGCCTTACAAGAAACACACTCTGCTTTTGAGAAAAGAGCACTCTTCTACTCTACTGTATTTCCTATGTGGTCCGAACAGTGAGCTTGTTCAGAACAAAAGAAATGTGCTTCCTACACACAGGGGCCATATCTAGATCAACTCTGCTTAGGAAACTGACAAGAACAGTAGCTCCGCTTCAGTCCAATACACTGTACTTGCTGGGAACAGACGCGAGTGCTATTTGCACTGTGTATGGCAATGGGAGCGCAATAGTGACTTTCCTTACCAGAAAACAACTCTTGCTCGTAGGACCGAAAACTGCATGTGATTCAACTCCATTTAGGACTGGGAAACAAACGGTAGCTTGCCTTACAAGAAACACACTCTGCTTTTGAGAAAAGAGCACTCTTCTACTCTACTTTGGTTCCTATGGGGTCCGAACATTGAGCTTGCTCAGAACAAAAGAACTGTGCTTCCTACACACACAGGACATATCTAGTTCAACTCTGCTTAGGAAACTGACAAGAACAGTAGCTCCGCTTCAGTCCAATACACTGTACTTGCTGGGAACTTACGCGAGTGCTCTTTGCACTGTGTATGGCAATGGGAGCGCAATAGTGACTTTCCTTACCAGCAAACAACTCTTGTTGGTAGGACCAGAAACTGCATGTGATTCAACTCCATTTAGGACTGGGAAACAAACGCTAGCTCGCCTTACAAGAAACAAACACACTCTCCTTTTGAGAAAAGAGCACTCTTCTACTCTACTGTGTTTCCTATAGGGCCAGAACAGTGAGTTTGCTCAGAACAAAAGCACTGTGCTTCCTCAAATACCATATCTAGTTTAATTATGCTTAGGAAACTTACAAGAACAGTAGATCCTCTTCAGTCCAATACACTGTACATGCTGGGAACTGACGCCAGTGCTATTTGCCCTGTGTATGAAATTGGGAGCGCAATAGTGACTTTTCTTATCAGAAAACACCTCTTGCTCGTAGGACCAGAAACTGCATGGGATTCAACTCCATTTCTGACTGGGAATCAAAGACTAGCTTGCCTTATAAGAAACACACTATGCTTTTGAGAAAAGAGCACTCTTCTACTCTAATGTGTTTTCTACGGAGTTTGAACAGTGAGCTTGCTCAGAACAAAAGAAATGTGCTTCCTACACACAGGGGCCATATCTACTTCAACTCTGCTTAGGAAACTGACAAGAACAGTAGCTCCGCTTCAGTCCAATACACTGTACTTGCTGGGAACAGACGCCAGTGCTATTTGCCCTGTGTATGACAATGGGAGCTCGATAGTGACTCTTCTTACCAGAAAACAACTCTTGCTCGTAGGACAAGAAACTGCATGGGATTCAACTCCATTTAGGACTGGAAAACAAATGCTAGCTCGCCTTACAAGAAACACACTCTGTTTTTGAGAAAAGAAAACTCTTCTACTCTACTGTGTTTCCTATGGTGTCCGAACAGTGAGCTTGCTCAGAACAAAAGAACTGTGCTTCCTACACACACGGGCCATATCTACTTCAACTCTGCTTAGGTAACTGACAAGAACGGTAGCTCCTCTGCAGTCCAAGACACTGTAATCGCTGGGAACAGACGCGAGTGCTATTTGCACTGTGTATGGCAATAGGAGCACAATGGTGACTCTTCTTATCGGAAAACACCTCTTGCTGGTAGGACCAGAAACTTCATGGGATTCAACTCCATTTCTGACTGGGAAACAAATGCTAGTTCGCCTTATATGAAACACACTCTGCTTTTGAGAAAAGAGCACTCTTCTACTCTAATGTGTTTTCTATGGGGTCCGAACAGTGAGCTTGCTCAGAACATAAGAACTGTGCTTCCTACACACAGCGGCCATATCTAGTTCAACTCTGCTTAGTAAACTGACAAGAACAGTAGATCCGCTTCAGTCCAATACACTGTACTTGCTGGGAACAGATGCCAGTGCTTTTTGCCCTGTTTATGACAATGGGAGTGCAATAGTGACTCTTCTTATCGGAAAACACCTCTTGCTCATAGGACCAGAAACTGCATGGGATTCAACTCCATTTCTGACTGTGAAACAAACAATAGTTCGCCTTACAAGAAACACACTCTGCTTTTGTGAAAAGAGCACTCTTCTACTCTTCTGTGTTTCCTATGTGGTCCGAAGAGTGAGCTTGCTCAGAACAAAAGAACTGTGCTTCCTACACACAGGGGCCATATCTAGTTCAACTCTGCTTAGGAAACTGACAAGAACAGTAGCTCCGCTTCAGTCCAATACACTGTTCTTGCTGGGAACAGATGCGAGTGCTATTTGCACTGTGTATGGAAATGGGAGCGCAATAGTGACTTTCCTTACCAGAAAACAAATCTTGCTGATAGGACCAAAAACTGCATGTGATTCAACTCCATTTAGGACTGGGAAACAAACGCTAGCTCGCCTTTCAAGAAACACACTCTGCTTTTGAGAAAAGAGCACTCTTCTTCTCTACTGTGTTTCCTATAGGGCCAGAACAGTGAGTTTGCTCAGAACAAAAGAACTGTGCTTCCAACAAATACGGCCATATCTAGTTCAACTCTGCTTAGGAAACTGACAAGAACGGTAGCTCCTCCTCAGTCGAATACACTGTCCTAGCTGGGAACAGACACGAGTGCTATTTGTAATGTGTATGACAATAGGAGGGCAATAGTGACTCTTCTTATCAGAAAATAACTCTTGCTGGTAGGACCAGAAACTGCATGGGATTCAACTCTATTTAGGACTGGGAAACAAACGATAGCTCGCCTTACAAGAAACATACTCTGCTTTTGAGAAAAGAGCACTCTTCTACTCTACTGTTTTTCCTATAGGGCCAGAACAGTGAGTTTGCTCAGAACAAAAGAACTGTGATTCCTACAAATACGGCCATATCTAGTTCAATTCTGCTTAGGAAACTGACAAGAACAGTAGATTCTTTTCAGTCCAATAAACTGTACATGCTGGGAACACACGCCAGTGCTATTTGCCCTGTGTATGACAATGGGAGCGCAATAGTGACTCTTCTTACCAGAAAACAACTCTTGCTCGTAGGACAAGAAAGTGCATGTGATTCAACTCCTTTTATGATTGGGAAACAAACGCTAGCTCGCCTTACAAGAAACACACTCTGCTTTTGAGAAAAGAGCACTCTTCTACTCTACTGTATTTCCTATGGGGTCCGAACAGTGAGCTTCCTCAGAACAAAAGAACTGTGCTTCCTACACACACGGGCCATATCTAGTTCAACTCTGCTTTGGAAACTGACAAGAACAGTAGCTCCACTTCAGTCCAATACACTGTACATGCAGGGAACACACGCCAGTGCTATTTGTCCTCTGTATGACAATGGGAGCGCAATAGTGACTCTTCTTATCAGAAAACACCTCTTGCTCGTACGACCAGAAACTGCATGGGATTCAACTCCATTTCTGACTGGGAAACAAACACTAGCTCGCCCTACAAGAAACACACTCTGCTTTTGAGAAAAGAGCACTCTACTACTCTACTGTATTTCCTATGTGGTCCGAACAGTGTGCTTGCTCAGAACAAAAGAACTGTGCTTCCTACACACAGGGGCCATATCTAGTTCAACTCTGCTTAGGAAACTGACAAGAACAGTAGCTCTGCTTCAGTCCAATACACTGTACTTGCTTGGAACAGACGCGAGTGCTATTTGCACTGTGTATGGCAATGGGAACGCAAGAGTGACTTTCCTTACCAGAAAACAATTCTTGCTCTTAGGACAAGAAACTGCATGTGATTCAACTCCATTTAGGACTGGGAAACAAATGCTAGCTCGCCTTACAAGAAACACACTCTGTTTTGAGAAAAGAGCACTCTTCTACTCTACTGTGTATCCTATGGGGTCCGAACAGTGAGCTTGCTCAGAACAACAGAACTGTGCTTCCTCCACACACGGGCCATATCTAGTTCAACTCTGCTTAGGAAACTGACAAGAACAGTAGCTCCTATTCAATCCAATACACTGTACGTGCAGAGAACAGACGCCAGTGCTATTTGTCCTCTGTATGACAATGGGAGCGCAATAGTGACTCTTCTTATCAGAAAACACCTCTGGCTCATAGGACCAGAAACTGCATGGGATTCAACTCCATTTCTGACTGGGAAACAAACACTAGCTTGACTTACAAGAAACACACTCTGCTTTTGAGAAAAGAGCACTCTTCTACTCTACTGTATTTCCTAGTGGTCCAAACAGTGAGCTTGCTCAGAACAAAAGAACTGTGCTTCCTACACACAGGGGCCATATCTAGTTCAACTCTGCTTAGGAAACTGACAAGAACAGTAGCTCCGCTTCAGTCCAATACACTGTACTTGCTGTGAACAAACGCGAGTGCTATTTGCACTGTGTATGGCAATGGGAATGCAAGAGTGACTTTCCTTACCAGAAAACAACTCTTGCTCATAGGACCAAAAACTGCATGTGATTCATTCCATTTAGGACTGGGAAACAAACGCTAGCTCGCCTTACAAGAAACACACTCTGCTTTTGAGAAAAGAGCACTCTTCTACTCTACTGTGTTTCCTATAGGACCAGAACAGTTAGCTTGCTCAGAACAATAGAACTGTGCTTCATACAAATACGGCCATATCTGGTTCAATTATGCTTAGGAAACTGAAAAGAACAGTAGATCCTCTTCAGTCCAATACAGTGTACATGCTGGGAACAGACTCCAGTGTTATTTGCCCTGTGAATGACAATGGGAGCACAATAGTGACTCTTCTTGCCAGAAAACAACTCTTGCTCGTAGGACAAGAAACTGCATGTGATTCAACTCCATTTAGTACTGGGAAACAAATGCTAGCTCGCTTTACAAGAAACACACTCTGCTTTTGAGAAAAGAGCACTCTTCTACTCAACTGTGTTTACTATGGGGTCTGAACAGTGAGCTTGCTCAGAACAAAAGAACTGTGCTTCCTACACACAGGGGCTATATCTAGTTCAACTCTGCTTAGGAAACTGACCAGAACAGTAGCTCCTCTTCAGTCCAATACACTGTACTTGCTGGGAACAGACGCCAGTGCTATTTGCACTGTGTATGGCAATGCGAGGCAATAATGACTTTCCTTACCAGAAAACAACTCTTGTTGGTAGGACCAAAAACTGCATGTGATTCAACTCCATTTAGGACTGGGAAACAAGCGCTAGCTCGCCTTACAACAAACACACTCTGCTTTTGAGAAAAGAGCACTCTTCTACTCTACTGTTTTTCCTATAGGGCCAGAACAGTGAGTTTGCTCAGAAAAAAAGAACTGTGATTCCTACAAATACGGCCATATCTAGTTCAATTCTGCTTAGGAAACTGACAAGAACAGTAGATTCTTTTCAGTCCAATAAACTGTACATGCTGGGAACAGACGCCAGTGCTATTTCGCCTGTGTATGACAATGGGAGCACAATAGTGACTCTTCTTACCAGAAAACAACTCTTGCTCGTAGAACCAGAAACTGCATGTGATTCAACTCCATTTAGGATTGGGAAACAAACGCTAGCTCGCTTACAAGAAACACACTCTGCTTTTGAGAAAAGAGCATTCTTCTACTCTACTGTGTATCCTATGGGGACCGAACAGTGAGCTTGCTCAGAACAACAGAACTGTGCTTCCTCCACACACGGGCCATACCTAGTTCAACTCTGCTTAGGAAACTGACAAGAACAGTAGCTCCACTTCAGTCCAATACACTGTACATGCATGGAACAGACACCAGTGCTATTTTTCCTCTGTATGACAATGGGAGCACAATAGTGACTCTTCTTATTAGAAAACACCTCTTGCTCGTAGGACCAGAAACTGCATGGGATTCAACTCCATTTCTGACTGGGAAACAAACACTAGCTCGCCTTACAAGAAACACACTCTGCTTTTGAGAAAAGAGCACTCTTCTACTCTGCTGTATTTCCTATGTGGTCCGAACAGTGAGCTTGCTCAGAACAAAAGAAATGTGCTTCATAAACACAGGGGCCATATCTAGATCAACTCTGCTTAGGAAACTGACAAGAACAGTAGCTCTGTTTCAGTCCAATACACTGTACTTGCTGGGAACAGACGCGAGTGCTATTTGCACTGTGTATGGCAATGGGAGCACAATAGTGGCTTTCCTTACCAGAAAACAACTCTTGCTCATAGGACCAAAAACTGCATGTGATTCAACTCCATTTAGGACTGGGAAACAAACGGTAGCTTGCCTTACAAGAAACACACTCTGCTTTTGAGAAAAGAGCACTCTTCTACTCTACTGTGTATCCTATGGGGACCGAACAGTGAGCTTGCTCAGAACAACAGAACTGTGCTTCCTCCACACACGGGCCATATCTAGTTCAACTCTGCTTAGGAAACTGACAAGAACAGTAGCTCCTCTTCAGTCCAATAGACTGTACTTGCTCTGAACAGACGCCAGTGCTATTTGCACTGTGTATGGCAATGTGAGCGCAATAATGACTTTCCTTACCAGAAAACAACTCTTGCTCATAGGACCAAAAACTGCATGTGATTCAACTCCATTTAGGACTGGGAAACAAACACTAGCTCGCCTTTCAAGAAACACACTCTGATTTTGAGAAAAGAGCACTCTTCTACTGTACTGTTTTTCCTATAGGGCCAGAACAGTGAGTTTGCTCAGAACACAAGAACTGTGATTCCTACAAATACGGCTATATCTAGTTCAATTCTGCTTAGGAAACTGACAAGAACAGTATATTCTTTTCAGTCCAATAAATTGTGCATGCTGTGAACAGACGCCAGTGCTATTTGGCCTGTGTATGATAATGGGAGCACAATAGTGACTCTTCTTACCAGAAAACAACTCTTGCTCGTAGGACAAGAAACTGCATGTGATTCAACTCCATTTAGGATTGGGAAACAAACGCTAGCTCGCCTACAAGAAACACACTCTGCTTTTGAGAAAAGAGCACTCTTCTACTCTACTGTGTATCCTATGGGGACCGAACAGTGAGCTTGCTCAGAACAACAGAACTGTGCTTCCTCCACACACGGGCCATACCTAGTTCAACTCTGCTTAGGAAACTGACAAGAACAGTAGCTCCTCTTCAGTCCAATACACTGTACATGCAGGGAACAGACGCCAGTGCTATTTGTCCTCTGTATGACAATGGGAGCGCAATAGTGACTCTTCTCATTAGAAAACACCTCTTGCTCGTAGGACCAGAAACTGCATGGGATTCAACTCCATTTCTGACTGGGAAACAAACACTAGGCGCCTTACAAGAAACACACTCTGCTTTTGAGAAAAGAGCACTCTTCTACTCTACTGTATTTCCTATGTGGTCCGAACAGTGAGCTTGTTCAGAACAAAAGAAATGTGCTTCCTACACACAGGGGCCATATCTAGATCAACTCTGCTTAGGAAACTGACAAGAACAGTAGCTCCGCTTCAGTCCAATACACTGTACTTGCTGGGAACAGACGCGAGTGCTCTTTGCACTGTGTATGGCAATGGGAGCGCAATAGTGACTTTCCTTACCTGCAAACAACTCTTGTTGGTAGGACCAGAAACTGCATGTGATTCAACTCCATTTAGGACTGGGAAACAAACGCTAGCTCGCCTTACAAGAAACAAACACACTCTGCTTTTGAGAAAAGAGCACTCTTCTTCTCTACTGTGTTTCCTATAGGGCCAGAACAGTGAGTTTGCTCAGAACAAAAGCACTGTGCTTCCTCAAATATGGCCATATCTAGTTTAATTATGCTTAGGAAACTTACAAGAACAGTAGATCCTCTTCAGTCCAATACAATGTACATGCTGGGAACTGACGCCAGTGCTATTTGCCCTGTGTATGAAATTGGGAGCGCAATAGTGACTTTTCTTATCAGAAAACACCTCTTGCTCGTAGGACCAGGAACTGCATGGGATTCAACTCCATTTCTGACTGGGAATCAAACACTAGCTCGCCTTATAAGAAACACACTATGCTTTTGAGAAAAGAGCACTCTTCTACTCTAATGTGTTTTCTATGGAGTTTGAACAGTGAGCTTGCTCAGAACAAAAGAAATGTGCTTCCTACACACAGGGGCCATATCTACTTCAACTCTGCTTAGGAAACTGACAAGAACAGTAGCTCCGCTTCAGTCCAATACACGGTACTTGCTGGGAACAGACGCCAGTGCTATTTGCCTTGTGTATGACAATGGGAGCTCGATAGTGACTCTTCTTACCAGAAAACAACTCTTGCTCGTAGGACAAGAAACTGCATGTGATTCAACTCCATTTAGGACTGGAAAACAAATGCTAGCTCGCCTTACAAGAAACACACTCTGTTTTTGAGAAAAGAGCACTCTTCTACTCTACTGTGTTTCCTATGGGGTCCGAACAGTGAGCTTGCTCAGAACAAAAGAACTGTGCTTCCTACACACATGGGCCATATCTACTTCAACTCTGCTTAGGTAACTGACAAGAACGGTAGCTCCTCTGCAGTCCAATACACTGTAATAGCTGGGAACAGACGCGAGTGCTATTTGCCCTGTGTATGACAATGGGAGTGCAATAGTGACTCTTCTTATCAGAAAACACCTCTTGCTGGTAGGACCAGAAACTTCATGGAATTCAACTCCATTTCTGACTGGGAAACAAATGCTAGTTCGCCTTACAAGAAACACACTCTGCTTTTGAGAAAAGAGCACTCTTCTACTCTACTTTGTTTCCTATAGGGCCAGAACAGTGAGTTTGCTCAGAACAAAAGAACTGTGCTTCCAACAAATACGGCCATATCTAGTTCAATACTGCTTAAGTAACTGACAAGAACAGTAGATCCTCTTCAGTCCAATACACTGTACATGCTGGGAACAGATGCCAGTGCTATTTGCCCTGTGTATGACAATGGGAGCGCAATAGTGACTCTTCTTACCAGAAAACAACTCTTGCTCGTAGGACAAGAAAGTGCATGTGATTCAACTCCTTTTAGGACTGGGAAACAAACGCTAGCTCGCCTTACAAGAAACACACTCTGCTTTTGAGAAAAGAGCACTCTTCTACTCTACTGTATTTCCTATGGGGTCCGAACAGTGAGCTTCCTCAGAACAAAAGAACTGTGCTTCCTACACACACGGGCCATATCTAGTTCAACTCTGCTTTGGAAACTGACAAGAACAGTAGCTCCACTTCAGTCCAATACACTGTACATGCAGGGAACACACGCCAGTGCTATTTGTCCTCTGTATGACAATGGGAGCGCAATAGTGACTCTTCTTATCAGAAAACACCTCTTGCTCGTACGACCAGAAACTGCATGGGATTCAACTCCATTTCTGACTGGGAAACAAACACTAGCTCGCCCTACAAGAAACACACTCTGCTTTTGAGAAAAGAGCACTCTACTACTCTACTGTATTTCCTATGTGGTCCGAACAGTGTGCTTGCTCAGAACAAAAGAACTGTGCTTCCTACACACAGGGGCCATATCTAGTTCAACTCTGCTTAGGAAACTGACAAGAACAGTAGCTCTGCTTCAGTCCAATACACTGTACTTGCTTGGAACAGACGCGAGTGCTATTTGCACTGTGTATGGCAATGGGAACGCAAGAGTGACTTTCCTTACCAGAAAACAATTCTTGCTCTTAGGACAAGAAACTGCATGTGATTCAACTCCATTTAGGACTGGGAAACAAATGCTAGCTCGCCTTACAAGAAACACACTCTGTTTTGAGAAAAGAGCACTCTTCTACTCTACTGTGTATCCTATGGGGTCCGAACAGTGAGCTTGCTCAGAACAACAGAACTGTGCTTCCTCCACACACGGGCCATATCTAGTTCAACTCTGCTTAGGAAACTGACAAGAACAGTAGCTCCTATTCAATCCAATACACTGTACGTGCAGAGAACAGACGCCAGTGCTATTTGTCCTCTGTATGACAATGGGAGCGCAATAGTGACTCTTCTTATCAGAAAACACCTCTGGCTCATAGGACCAGAAACTGCATGGGATTCAACTCCATTTCTGACTGGGAAACAAACACTAGCTTGACTTACAAGAAACACACTCTGCTTTTGAGAAAAGAGCACTCTTCTACTCTACTGTATTTCCTAGTGGTCCAAACAGTGAGCTTGCTCAGAACAAAAGAACTGTGCTTCCTACACACAGGGGCCATATCTAGTTCAACTCTGCTTAGGAAACTGACAAGAACAGTAGCTCCGCTTCAGTCCAATACACTGTACTTGCTGTGAACAAACGCGAGTGCTATTTGCACTGTGTATGGCAATGGGAATGCAAGAGTGACTTTCCTTACCAGAAAACAACTCTTGCTCATAGGACCAAAAACTGCATGTGATTCAACTCCATTTAGGACTGGGAAACAAGCGCTAGCTCGCCTTACAACAAACACACTCTGCTTTTGAGAAAAGAGCACTCTTCTACTCTACTGTTTTTCCTATAGGGCCAGAACAGTGAGTTTGCTCAGAAAAAAAGAACTGTGATTCCTACAAATACGGCCATATCTAGTTCAATTCTGCTTAGGAAACTGACAAGAACAGTAGATTCTTTTCAGTCCAATAAACTGTACATGCTGGGAACAGACGCCAGTGCTATTTCGCCTGTGTATGACAATGGGAGCACAATAGTGACTCTTCTTACCAGAAAACAACTCTTGCTCGTAGAACCAGAAACTGCATGTGATTCAACTCCATTTAGGATTGGGAAACAAACGCTAGCTCGCTTACAAGAAACACACTCTGCTTTTGAGAAAAGAGCATTCTTCTACTCTACTGTGTATCCTATGGGGACCGAACAGTGAGCTTGCTCAGAACAACAGAACTGTGCTTCCTCCACACACGGGCCATACCTAGTTCAACTCTGCTTAGGAAACTGACAAGAACAGTAGCTCCACTTCAGTCCAATACACTGTACATGCATGGAACAGACACCAGTGCTATTTTTCCTCTGTATGACAATGGGAGCACAATAGTGACTCTTCTTATTAGAAAACACCTCTTGCTCGTAGGACCAGAAACTGCATGGGATTCAACTCCATTTCTGACTGGGAAACAAACACTAGCTCGCCTTACAAGAAACACACTCTGCTTTTGAGAAAAGAGCACTCTTCTACTCTGCTGTATTTCCTATGTGGTCCGAACAGTGAGCTTGCTCAGAACAAAAGAAATGTGCTTCATAAACACAGGGGCCATATCTAGATCAACTCTGCTTAGGAAACTGACAAGAACAGTAGCTCTGTTTCAGTCCAATACACTGTACTTGCTGGGAACAGACGCGAGTGCTATTTGCACTGTGTATGGCAATGGGAGCACAATAGTGGCTTTCCTTACCAGAAAACAACTCTTGCTCATAGGACCAAAAACTGCATGTGATTCAACTCCATTTAGGACTGGGAAACAAACGGTAGCTTGCCTTACAAGAAACACACTCTGCTTTTGAGAAAAGAGCACTCTTCTACTCTACTGTGTATCCTATGGGGACCGAACAGTGAGCTTGCTCAGAACAACAGAACTGTGCTTCCTCCACACACGGGCCATATCTAGTTCAACTCTGCTTAGGAAACTGACAAGAACAGTAGCTCCTCTTCAGTCCAATAGACTGTACTTGCTCTGAACAGACGCCAGTGCTATTTGCACTGTGTATGGCAATGTGAGCGCAATAATGACTTTCCTTACCAGAAAACAACTCTTGCTCATAGGACCAAAAACTGCATGTGATTCAACTCCATTTAGGACTGGGAAACAAACACTAGCTCGCCTTTCAAGAAACACACTCTGATTTTGAGAAAAGAGCACTCTTCTACTGTACTGTTTTTCCTATAGGGCCAGAACAGTGAGTTTGCTCAGAACACAAGAACTGTGATTCCTACAAATACGGCTATATCTAGTTCAATTCTGCTTAGGAAACTGACAAGAACAGTATATTCTTTTCAGTCCAATAAATTGTGCATGCTGTGAACAGACGCCAGTGCTATTTGGCCTGTGTATGATAATGGGAGCACAATAGTGACTCTTCTTACCAGAAAACAACTCTTGCTCGTAGGACAAGAAACTGCATGTGATTCAACTCCATTTAGGATTGGGAAACAAACGCTAGCTCGCCTACAAGAAACACACTCTGCTTTTGAGAAAAGAGCACTCTTCTACTCTACTGTGTATCCTATGGGGACCGAACAGTGAGCTTGCTCAGAACAACAGAACTGTGCTTCCTCCACACACGGGCCATACCTAGTTCAACTCTGCTTAGGAAACTGACAAGAACAGTAGCTCCTCTTCAGTCCAATACACTGTACATGCAGGGAACAGACGCCAGTGCTATTTGTCCTCTGTATGACAATGGGAGCGCAATAGTGACTCTTCTCATTAGAAAACACCTCTTGCTCGTAGGACCAGAAACTGCATGGGATTCAACTCCATTTCTGACTGGGAAACAAACACTAGGCGCCTTACAAGAAACACACTCTGCTTTTGAGAAAAGAGCACTCTTCTACTCTACTGTATTTCCTATGTGGTCCGAACAGTGAGCTTGTTCAGAACAAAAGAAATGTGCTTCCTACACACAGGGGCCATATCTAGATCAACTCTGCTTAGGAAACTGACAAGAACAGTAGCTCCGCTTCAGTCCAATACACTGTACTTGCTGGGAACAGACGCGAGTGCTATTTGCACTGTGTATGGCAATGGGAGCGCAATAGTGACTTTCCTTACCAGAAAACAACTCTTGCTCGTAGGACCGAAAACTGCATGTGATTCAACTCCATTTAGGACTGGGAAACAAACGGTAGCTTGCCTTACAAGAAACACACTCTGCTTTTGAGAAAAGAGCACTCTTCTACTCTACTTTGGTTCCTATGGGGTCCGAACATTGAGCTTGCTCAGAACAAAAGAACTGTGCTTCCTACACACACAGGACATATCTAGTTCAACTCTGCTTAGGAAACTGACAAGAACAGTAGCTCCGCTTCAGTCCAATACACTGTACTTGCTGGGAACTTACGCGAGTGCTCTTTGCACTGTGTATGGCAATGGGAGCGCAATAGTGACTTTCCTTACCAGCAAACAACTCTTGTTGGTAGGACCAGAAACTGCATGTGATTCAACTCCATTTAGGACTGGGAAACAAACGCTAGCTCGCCTTACAAGAAACAAACACACTCTCCTTTTGAGAAAAGAGCACTCTTCTACTCTACTGTGTTTCCTATAGGGCCAGAACAGTGAGTTTGCTCAGAACAAAAGCACTGTGCTTCCTCAAATACGGCCATATCTAGTTTAATTATGCTTAGGAAACTTACAAGAACAGTAGATCCTCTTCAGTCCAATACACTGTACATGCTGGGAACTGACGCCAGTGCTATTTGCCCTGTGTATGAAATTGGGAGCGCAATAGTGACTTTTCTTATCAGAAAACACCTCTTGCTCGTAGGACCAGAAAGTGCATGGGATTCAACTCCATTTCTGACTGGGAATCAAAGACTAGCTTGCCTTATAAGAAACACACTATGCTTTTGAGAAAAGAGCACTCTTCTACTCTAATGTGTTTTCTACGGAGTTTGAACAGTGAGCTTGCTCAGAACAAAAGAAATGTGCTTCCTACACACAGGGGCCATATCTACTTCAACTCTGCTTAGGAAACTGACAAGAACAGTAGCTCCGCTTCAGTCCAATACACTGTACTTGCTGGGAACAGACGCCAGTGCTATTTGCCCTGTGTATGACAATGGGAGCTCGATAGTGACTCTTCTTACCAGAAAACAACTCTTGCTCGTAGGACAAGAAACTGCATGGGATTCAACTCCATTTAGGACTGGAAAACAAATGCTAGCTCGCCTTACAAGAAACACACTCTGTTTTTGAGAAAAGAAAACTCTTCTACTCTACTGTGTTTCCTATGGGGTCCGAACAGTGAGCTTTCTCAGAACAAAAGAACTGTGCTTCCTACACACACGGGCCATATCTACTTCAACTCTGCTTAGGTAACTGACAAGAACGGTAGCTCCTCTGCAGTCCAAGACACTGTAATCGCTGGGAACAGACGCGAGTGCTATTTGCACTGTGTATGGCAATAGGAGCACAATGGTGACTCTTCTTATCGGAAAACACCTCTTGCTGGTAGGACCAGAAACTTCATGGGATTCAACTCCATTTCTGACTGGGAAACAAATGCTAGTTCGCCTTATATGAAACACACTCTGCTTTTGAGAAAAGAGCACTCTTCTACTCTAATGTGTTTTCTATGGGGTCCGAACAGTGAGCTTGCTCAGAACATAAGAACTGTGCTTCCTACACACAGCGGCCATATCTAGTTCAACTCTGCTTAGTAAACTGACAAGAACAGTAGATCCGCTTCAGTCCAATACACTGTACTTGCTGGGAACAGATGCCAGTGCTTTTTGCCCTGTTTATGACAATGGGAGTGCAATAGTGACTCTTCTTATCGGAAAACACCTCTTGCTCATAGGACCAGAAACTGCATGGGATTCAACTCCATTTCTGACTGTGAAACAAACAATAGTTCGCCTTACAAGAAACACACTCTGCTTTTGTGAAAAGAGCACTCTTCTACTCTTCTGTGTTTCCTATGTGGTCCGAAGAGTGAGCTTGCTCAGAACAAAAGAACTGTGCTTCCTACACACAGGGGCCATATCTAGTTCAACTCTGCTTAGGAAACTGACAAGAACAGTAGCTCCGCTTCAGTCCAATACACTGTTCTTGCTGGGAACAGATGCGAGTGCTATTTGCACTGTGTATGGAAATGGGAGCGCAATAGTGACTTTCCTTACCAGAAAACAAATCTTGCTGATAGGACCAAAAACTGCATGTGATTCAACTCCATTTAGGACTGGGAAACAAACGCTAGCTCGCCTTTCAAGAAACACACTCTGCTTTTGAGAAAAGAGCACTCTTCTTCTCTACTGTGTTTCCTATAGGGCCAGAACAGTGAGTTTGCTCAGAACAAAAGAACTGTGCTTCCAACAAATACGGCCATATCTAGTTCAATACTGCTTAAGTAACTGACAAGAACAGTAGATCCTCTTCAATCCAATACACTGTACATGCTGGGAACAGACGCCAGTGCTATTTGCCCTGTGTATGAAAATGGGAGCGCAATAGTGACTCTTCTTACCAGAAAAAAACTCTTGCTCGTAGGACAAGAAAGTGCATGTGATTCAACTCCTTTTATGATTGGGAAACAAATGCTAGCTCGCCTTACAAGAAACACACTCTGCTTTTGAGAAAAGAGCACTCTTCTACTCTACTGTATTTCCTATGGGGTCCGAACAGTGAGCTTGCTCAGAACAAAAGAACTGTGCTTCCTACACACACGGGCCATATCTAGTTCAACTCTGCTTAGGAAACTGACAAGAACGGTAGCTCCTCCTCAGTCGAATACACTGTCCTAGCTGGGAACAGACACGAGTGCTATTTGTAATGTGTATGACAATAGGAGCGCAATAGTGACTCTTCTTATCAGAAAATAACTCTTGCTGGTAGGACCAGAAACTGCATGGGATTCAACTCTATTTAGGACTGGGAAACAAACGATAGCTCGCCTTACAAGAAACATACTCTGCTTTTGAGAAAAGAGCACTCTTCTACTCTACTGGTTTTCCTATAGGGCCAGAACAGTGAGTTTGCTCAGAACAAAAGAACTGTGATTCCTACAAATACGGCCATATCTAGTTCAATTCTGCTTAGGAAACTGACAAGAACAGTAGATTCTTTTCAGTCCAATAAACTGTACATGCTGGGAACACACGCCAGTGCTATTTGCCCTGTGTATGACAATGGGAGCACAATAGTGACTCTTCTTACAAGAAAACAACTCTTGCTCGTAGGACAAGAAACTGCATGTGATTCAACTCCATTTAGGATTGGGAAACAAACGCTAGCTCGCCTTACAAGAAACACACTCTGCTTTTGAGAAAAGAGCACTCTTCTACTCTACTGTGTATCCTATGGGGACCGAACAATGAGTTTGCTCAGAACAACAGAACTGTGCTTCCTCCACACACGGGCCATATCTAGTTCAACTCTGCTTAGGAAACTGACAAGAACAGTAGCTCCGCTTCAGTCCAATACACTGTACTTGCTGGGAACAGACGCGAGTGCTCTTTGCACTGTGTATGGCAATGGGAGCGCAATAGTGACTTTCCTTACCTGCAAACAACTCTTGTTGGTAGGACCAGAAACTGCATGTGATTCAACTCCATTTAGGACTGGGAAACAAACGCTAGCTCGCCTTACAAGAAACAAACACACTCTGCTTTTGAGAAAAGAGCACTCTTCTTCTCTACTGTGTTTCCTATAGGGCCAGAACAGTGAGTTTGCTCAGAACAAAAGCACTGTGCTTCCTCAAATACGGCCATATCTAGTTTAATTATGCTTAGGAAACTTACAAGAACAGTAGATCCTCTTCAGTCCAATACAATGTACATGCTGGGAACTGACGCCAGTGCTATTTGCCCTGTGTATGAAATTGGGAGCGCAATAGTGACTTTTCTTATCAGAAAACACCTCTTGCTCGTAGGACCAGGAACTGCATGGGATTCAACTCCATTTCTGACTGGGAATCAAACACTAGCTCGCCTTATAAGAAACACACTATGCTTTTGAGAAAAGAGCACTCTTCTACTCTAATGTGTTTTCTATGGAGTTTGAACAGTGAGCTTGCTCAGAACAAAAGAAATGTGCTTCCTACACACAGGGGCCATATCTACTTCAACTCTGCTTAGGAAACTGACAAGAACAGTAGCTCCGCTTCAGTCCAATACACGGTACTTGCTGGGAACAGACGCCAGTGCTATTTGCCTTGTGTATGACAATGGGAGCTCGATAGTGACTCTTCTTACCAGAAAACAACTCTTGCTCATAGGACAAGAAACTGCATGTGATTCAACTCCATTTAGGACTGGAAAACAAATGCTAGCTCGCCTTACAAGAAACACACTCTGTTTTTGAGAAAAGAGCACTCTTCTACTCTACTGTGTTTCCTATGGGGTCCGAACAGTGAGCTTGCTCAGAACAAAAGAACTGTGCTTCCTACACACACGGGCCATATCTACTTCAACTCTGCTTAGGTAACTGACAAGAACGGTAGCTCCTCTGCAGTCCAATACACTGTAATAGCTGGGAACAGACGCGAGTGCTATTTGCCCTGTGTATGACAATGGGAGTGCAATAGTGACTCTTCTTATCAGAAAACACCTCTTGCTGGTAGGACCAGAAACTTCATGGAATTCAACTCCATTTCTGACTGGGAAACAAATGCTAGTTCGCCTTACAAGAAACACACTCTGCTTTTGAGAAAAGAGCACTCTTCTACTCTACTGTGTTTCCTATAGGGCCAGAACAGTGAGTTTGCTCAGAACAAAAGAACTGTGCTTCCAACAAATACGGCCATATCTAGTTCAATACTGCTTAAGTAACTGACAAGAACAGTAGATCCTCTTCAGTCCAATACACTGTACATGCTGGGAACAGATGCCAGTGCTATTTGCCCTGTGTATGACAATGGGAGCGCAATAGTGACTCTTCTTACCAGAAAACAACTCTTGCTCGTAGGACAAGAAAGTGCATGTGATTCAACTCCTTTTATGATTGGGAAACAAACGCTAGCTCGCCTTACAAGAAACACACTCTGCTTTTGAGAAAAGAGCACTCTTCTACTCTACTGTATTTCCTATGGGGTCCGAACAATGAGCTTTCTCAGAACAAAAGAACTGTGCTTCCTACACACACGGGCCATATCTAGTTCAACTCTGCTTTGGAAACTGACAAGAACAGTAGCTCCACTTCAGTCCAATACACTGTACATGCAGGGAACACACGCCAGTGCTATTTGTCCTCTGTATGACAATGGGAGCGCAATAGTGACTCTTCTTATCAGAAAACACCTCTTGCTCGTACGACCAGAAACTGCATGGGATTCAACTCCATTTCTGACTGGGAAACAAACACTAGCTCGCCCTACAAGAAACACACTCTGCTTTTGAGAAAAGAGCACTCTACTACTCTACTGTATTTCCTATGTGGTCCGAACAGTGTGCTTGCTCAGAACAAAAGAACTGTGCTTCCTACACACAGGGGCCATATCTAGTTCAACTCTGCTTAGGAAACTGACAAGAACAGTAGCTCTGCTTCAGTCCAATACACTGTACTTGCTTGGAACAGACGCGAGTGCTATTTGCACTGTGTATGGCAATGGGAACGCAAGAGTGACTTTCCTTACCAGAAAACAATTCTTGCTCTTAGGACAAGAAACTGCATGTGATTCAACTCCATTTAGGACTGGGAAACAAATGCTAGCTCGCCTTACAAGAAACACACTCTGTTTTGAGAAAAGAGCACTCTTCTACTCTACTGTGTATCCTATGGGGTCCGAACAGTGAGCTTGCTCAGAACAACAGAACTGTGCTTCCTCCACACACGGGCCATATCTAGTTCAACTCTGCGTAGGAAACTGACAAGAACAGTAGCTCCTATTCAATCCAATACACTGTACGTGCAGAGAACAGACGCCAGTGCTATTTGTCCTCTGTATGACAATGGGAGCGCAATAGTGACTCTTCTTATCAGAAAACACCTCTGGCTCATAGGACCAGAAACTGCATGGGATTCAACTCCATTTCTGACTGGGAAACAAACACTAGCTCGCCTTACAAGAAACACACTCTGCTTTTGAGAAAAGAGCACTCTTCTACTCTGCTGTATTTCCTATGTGGTCCGAACAGTGAGCTTGCTCAGAACAAAAGAAATGTGCTTCCTACACACAGGGGCCATATCTAGATCAACTCTGCTTAGGAAACTGACAAGAACAGTAGCTCTGTTTCAGTCCAATACACTGTACTTGCTGGGAACAGACGCGAGTGCTATTTGCACTGTGTATGGCAATGGGAGCACAATAGTGGCTTTCCTTACCAGAAAACAACTCTTGCTCATAGGACCAAAAACTGCATGTGATTCAACTCCATTTAGGACTGGGAAACAAACGGTAGCTTGCCTTACAAGAAACACACTCTGCTTTTGAGAAAAGAGCACTCTTCTACTCTACTGTGTATCCTATGGGGACCGAACAGTGAGCTTGCTCAGAACAACAGAACTGTGCTTCCTCCACACACGGGCCATATCTAGTTCAACTCTGCTTAGGAAACTGACAAGAACAGTAGCTCCTCTTCAGTCCAATAGACTGTACTTGCTCTGAACAGACGCCAGTGCTATTTGCACTGTGTATGGCAATGTGAGCGCAATAATGACTTTCCTTACCAGAAAACAACTCTTGCTCATAGGACCAAAAACTGCATGTGATTCAACTCCATTTAGGACTGGGAAACAAACACTAGCTCGCCTTTCAAGAAACACACTCTGATTTTGAGAAAAGAGCACTCTTCTACTGTACTGTTTTTCCTATAGGGCCAGAACAGTGAGTTTGCTCAGAACACAAGAACTGTGATTCCTACAAATACGGCTATATCTAGTTCAATTCTGCTTAGGAAACTGACAAGAACAGTATATTCTTTTCAGTCCAATAAATTGTGCATGCTGTGAACAGACGCCAGTGCTATTTGGCCTGTGTATGATAATGGGAGCACAATAGTGACTCTTCTTACCAGAAAACAACTCTTGCTCGTAGGACAAGAAACTGCATGTGATTCAACTCCATTTAGGATTGGGAAACAAACGCTAGCTCGCCTACAAGAAACACACTCTGCTTTTGAGAAAAGAGCACTCTTCTACTCTACTGTGTATCCTATGGGGACCGAACAGTGAGCTTGCTCAGAACAACAGAACTGTGCTTCATCCACACACGGGCCATACCTAGTTCAACTCTGCTTAGGAAACTGACAAGAACAGTAGCTCCTCTTCAGTCCAATACACTGTACATGCAGGGAACAGACGCCAGTGCTATTTGTCCTCTGTATGACAATGGGAGCGCAATAGTGACTCTTCTCATTAGAAAACACCTCTTGCTCGTAGGACCAGAAACTGCATGGGATTCAACTCCATTTCTGACTGGGAAACAAACACTAGGCGCCTTACAAGAAACACACTCTGCTTTTGAGAAAAGAGCACTCTTCTACTCTACTGTATTTCCTATGTGGTCCGAACAGTGAGCTTGTTCAGAACAAAAGAAATGTGCTTCCTACACACAGGGGCCATATCTAGATCAACTCTGCTTAGGAAACTGACAAGAACAGTAGCTCCGCTTCAGTCCAATACACTGTACTTGCTGGGAACAGACGCGAGTGCTATTTGCACTGTGTATGGCAATGGGAGCGCAATAGTGACTTTCCTTACCAGAAAACAACTCTTGCTCGTAGGACCGAAAACTGCATGTGATTCAACTCCATTTAGGACTGGGAAACAAACGGTAGCTTGCCTTACAAGAAACACACTCTGCTTTTGAGAAAAGAGCACTCTTCTACTCTACTTTGGTTCCTATGGGGTCCGAACATTGAGCTTGCTCAGAACAAAAGAACTGTGCTTCCTACACACACAGGACATATCTAGTTCAACTCTGCTTAGGAAACTGACAAGAACAGTAGCTCCGCTTCAGTCCAATACACTGTACTTGCTGGGAACTTACGCGAGTGCTCTTTGCACTGTGTATGGCAATGGGAGCGCAATAGTGACTTTCCTTACCAGCAAACAACTCTTGTTGGTAGGACCAGAAACTGCATGTGATTCAACTCCATTTAGGACTGGGAAACAAACGCTAGCTCGCCTTACAAGAAACAAACACACTCTCCTTTTGAGAAAAGAGCACTCTTCTACTCTACTGTGTTTCCTATAGGGCCAGAACAGTGAGTTTGCTCAGAACAAAAGCACTGTGCTTCCTCAAATACGGCCATATCTAGTTTAATTATGCTTAGGAAACTTACAAGAACAGTAGATCCTCTTCAGTCCAATACACTGTACATGCTGGGAACTGACGCCAGTGCTATTTGCCCTGTGTATGAAATTGGGAGCGCAATAGTGACTTTTCTTATCAGAAAACACCTCTTGCTCGTAGGACCAGAAACTGCATGGGATTCAACTCCATTTCTGACTGGGAATCAAAGACTAGCTTGCCTTATAAGAAACACACTATGCTTTTGAGAAAAGAGCACTCTTCTACTCTAATGTGTTTTCTACGGAGTTTGAACAGTGAGCTTGCTCAGAACAAAAGAAATGTGCTTCCTACACACAGGGGCCATATCTACTTCAACTCTGCTTAGGAAACTGACAAGAACAGTAGCTCCGCTTCAGTCCAATACACTGTACTTGCTGGGAACAGACGCCAGTGCTATTTGCCCTGTGTATGACAATGGGAGCTCGATAGTGACTCTTCTTACCAGAAAACAACTCTTGCTCGTAGGACAAGAAACTGCATGGGATTCAACTCCATTTAGGACTGGAAAACAAATGCTAGCTCGCCTTACAAGAAACACACTCTGTTTTTGAGAAAAGAAAACTCTTCTACTCTACTGTGTTTCCTATGGGGTCCGAACAGTGAGCTTGCTCAGAACAAAAGAACTGTGCTTCCTACACACACGGGCCATATCTACTTCAACTCTGCTTAGGTAACTGACAAGAACGGTAGCTCCTCTGCAGTCCAAGACACTGTAATCGCTGGGAACAGACGCGAGTGCTATTTGCACTGTGTATGGCAATAGGAGCACAATGGTGACTCTTCTTATCGGAAAACACCTCTTGCTGGTAGGACCAGAAACTTCATGGGATTCAACTCCATTTCTGACTGGGAAACAAATGCTAGTTCGCCTTATATGAAACACACTCTGCTTTTGAGAAAAGAGCACTCTTCTACTCTAATGTGTTTTCTATGGGGTCCGAACAGTGAGCTTGCTCAGAACATAAGAACTGTGCTTCCTACACACAGCGGCCATATCTAGTTCAACTCTGCTTAGTAAACTGACAAGAACAGTAGATCCGCTTCAGTCCAATACACTGTACTTGCTGGGAACAGATGCCAGTGCTTTTTGCCCTGTTTATGACAATGGGAGTGCAATAGTGACTCTTCTTATCGGAAAACACCTCTTGCTCATAGGACCAGAAACTGCATGGGATTCAACTCCATTTCTGACTGTGAAACAAACAATAGTTCGCCTTACAAGAAACACACTCTGCTTTTGTGAAAAGAGCACTCTTCTACTCTTCTGTGTTTCCTATGTGGTCCGAAGAGTGAGCTTGCTCAGAACAAAAGAACTGTGCTTCCTACACACAGGGGCCATATCTAGTTCAACTCTGCTTAGGAAACTGACAAGAACAGTAGCTCCGCTTCAGTCCAATACACTGTTCTTGCTGGGAACAGATGCGAGTGCTATTTGCACTGTGTATGGAAATGGGAGCGCAATAGTGACTTTCCTTACCAGAAAACAAATCTTGCTGATAGGACCAAAAACTGCATGTGATTCAACTCCATTTAGGACTGGGAAACAAACGCTAGCTCGCCTTTCAAGAAACACACTCTGCTTTTGAGAAAAGAGCACTCTTCTTCTCTACTGTGTTTCCTATAGGGCCAGAACAGTGAGTTTGCTCAGAACAAAAGAACTGTGCTTCCAACAAATACGGCCATATCTAGTTCAATACTGCTTAAGTAACTGACAAGAACAGTAGATCCTCTTCAATCCAATACACTGTACATGCTGGGAACAGACGCCAGTGCTATTTGCCCTGTGTATGAAAATGGGAGCGCAATAGTGACTCTTCTTACCAGAAAACAACTCTTGCTCGTAGGACAAGAAAGTGCATGTGATTCAACTCCTTTTATGATTGGGAAACAAACGCTAGCTCGCCTTACAAGAAACACACTCTGCTTTTGAGAAAAGAGCACTCTTCTACTCTACTGTATTTTCTATGGGGTCCGAACAGTGAGCTTGCTCAGAACAAAAGAACTGTGCTTCCTACACACACGGGCCATATCTAGTTCAACTCTGCTTAGGAAACTGACAAGAACGGTAGCTCCTCCTCAGTCGAATACACTGTCCTAGCTGGGAACAGACACGAGTGCTATTTGTAATGTGTATGACAATAGGAGCGCAATAGTGACTCTTCTTATCAGAAAATAACTCTTGCTGGTAGGACCAGAAACTGCATGGGATTCAACTCTATTTAGGACTGGGAAACAAACGATAGCTCGCCTTACAAGAAACATACTCTGCTTTTGAGAAAAGAGCACTCTTCTACTCTACTGTTTTTCCTATAGGGCCAGAACAGTGAGTTTGCTCAGAACAAAAGAACTGTGATTCCTACAAATACGGCCATATCTAGTTCAATTCTGCTTAGGAAACTGACAAGAACAGTAGATTCTTTTCAGTCCAATAAACTGTACATGCTGGGAACACACGCCAGTGCTATTTGCCCTGTGTATGACAATGGGAGCACAATAGTGACTCTTCTTACAAGAAAACAACTCTTGCTCGTAGGACAAGAAACTGCATGTGATTCAACTCCATTTAGGATTGGGAAACAAACGCTAGCTCGCCTTACAAGAAACACACTCTGCTTTTGAGAAAAGAGCACTCTTCTACTCTACTGTGTATCCTATGGGGACCGAACAATGAGTTTGCTCAGAACAACAGAACTGTGCTTCCTCCACACACGGGCCATATCTAGTTCAACTCTGCTTAGGAAACTGACAAGAACAGTAGCTCCGCTTCAGTCCAATACACTGTACTTGCTGGGAACAGACGCGAGTGCTCTTTGCACTGTGTATGGCAATGCGAGCGCAATAGTGACTTTCCTTACCTGCAAACAACTCTTGTTGGTAGGACCAGAAACTGCATGTGATTCAACTCCATTTAGGACTGGGAAACAAACGCTAGCTCGCCTTACAAGAAACAAACACACTCTGCTTTTGAGAAAAGAGCACTCTTCTTCTCTACTGTGTTTCCTATAGGGCCAGAACAGTGAGTTTGCTCAGAACAAAAGCACTGTGCTTCCTCAAATACGGCCATATCTAGTTTAATTATGCTTAGGAAACTTACAAGAACAGTAGATCCTCTTCAGTCCAATACAATGTACATGCTGGGAACTGACGCCAGTGCTATTTGCCCTGTGTATGAAATTGGGAGCGCAATAGTGACTTTTCTTATCAGAAAACACCTCTTGCTCGTAGGACCAGGAACTGCATGGGATTCAACTCCATTTCTGACTGGGAATCAAACACTAGCTCGCCTTATAAGAAACACACTATGCTTTTGAGAAAAGAGCACTCTTCTACTCTAATGTGTTTTCTATGGAGTTTGAACAGTGAGCTTGCTCAGAACAAAAGAAATGTGCTTCCTACACACAGGGGCCATATCTACTTCAACTCTGCTTAGGAAACTGACAAGAACAGTAGCTCCGCTTCAGTCCAATACACGGTACTTGCTGGGAACAGACGCCAGTGCTATTTGCCTTGTGTATGACAATGGGAGCTCGATAGTGACTCTTCTTACCAGAAAACAACTCTTGCTCATAGGACAAGAAACTGCATGTGATTCAACTCCATTTAGGACTGGAAAACAAATGCTAGCTCGCCTTACAAGAAACACACTCTGTTTTTGAGAAAAGAGCACTCTTCTACTCTACTGTGTTTCCTATGGGGTCCGAACAGTGAGCTTGCTCAGAACAAAAGAACTGTGCTTCCTACACACACGGGCCATATCTACTTCAACTCTGCTTAGGTAACTGACAAGAACGGTAGCTCCTCTGCAGTCCAATACACTGTAATAGCTGGGAACAGACGCGAGTGCTATTTGCCCTGTGTATGACAATGGGAGTGCAATAGTGACTCTTCTTATCAGAAAACACCTCTTGCTGGTAGGACCAGAAACTTCATGGAATTCAACTCCATTTCTGACTGGGAAACAAATGCTAGTTCGCCTTACAAGAAACACACTCTGCTTTTGAGAAAAGAGCACTCTTCTACTCTACTGTGTTTCCTATAGGGCCAGAACAGTGAGTTTGCTCAGAACAAAAGAACTGTGCTTCCAACAAATACGGCCATATCTAGTTCAATACTGCTTAAGTAACTGACAAGAACAGTAGATCCTCTTCAGTCCAATACACTGTACATGCTGGGAACAGATGCCAGTGCTATTTGCCCTGTGTATGACAATGGGAGCGCAATAGTGACTCTTCTTACCAGAAAACAACTCTTGCTCGTAGGACAAGAAAGTGCATGTGATTCAACTCCTTTTATGATTGGGAAACAAACGCTAGCTCGCCTTACAAGAAACACACTCTGCTTTTGAGAAAAGAGCACTCTTCTACTCTACTGTATTTCCTATGGGGTCCGAACAATGAGCTTTCTCAGAACAAAAGAACTGTGCTTCCTACACACACGGGCCATATCTAGTTCAACTCTGCTTTGGAAACTGACAAGAACAGTAGCTCCACTTCAGTCCAATACACTGTACATGCAGGGAACACACGCCAGTGCTATTTGTCCTCTGTATGACAATGGGAGCGCAATAGTGACTCTTCTTATCAGAAAACACCTCTTGCTCGTACGACCAGAAACTGCATGGGATTCAACTCCATTTCTGACTGGGAAACAAACACTAGCTCGCCCTACAAGAAACACACTCTGCTTTTGAGAAAAGAGCACTCTACTACTCTACTGTATTTCCTATGTGGTCCGAACAGTGTGCTTGCTCAGAACAAAAGAACTGTGCTTCCTACACACAGGGGCCATATCTAGTTCAACTCTGCTTAGGAAACTGACAAGAACAGTAGCTCTGCTTCAGTCCAATACACTGTACTTGCTTGGAACAGACGCGAGTGCTATTTGCACTGTGTATGGCAATGGGAACGCAAGAGTGACTTTCCTTACCAGAAAACAATTCTTGCTCTTAGGACAAGAAACTGCATGTGATTCAACTCCATTTAGGACTGGGAAACAAATGCTAGCTCGCCTTACAAGAAACACACTCTGTTTTGAGAAAAGAGCACTCTTCTACTCTACTGTGTATCCTATGGGGTCCGAACAGTGAGCTTGCTCAGAACAACAGAACTGTGCTTCCTCCACACACGGGCCATATCTAGTTCAACTCTGCGTAGGAAACTGACAAGAACAGTAGCTCCTATTCAATCCAATACACTGTACGTGCAGAGAACAGACGCCAGTGCTATTTGTCCTCTGTATGACAATGGGAGCGCAATAGTGACTCTTCTTATCAGAAAACACCTCTGGCTCATAGGACCAGAAACTGCATGGGATTCAACTCCATTTCTGACTGGGAAACAAACACTAGCTCGCCTTACAAGAAACACACTCTGCTTTTGAGAAAAGAGCACTCTTCTACTCTGCTGTATTTCCTATGTGGTCCGAACAGTGAGCTTGCTCAGAACAAAAGAAATGTGCTTCCTACACACAGGGGCCATATCTAGATCAACTCTGCTTAGGAAACTGACAAGAACAGTAGCTCCGCTTCAGTCCAATACACTGTACTTGCTGGGAACAGACGCGAGTGCTATTTGCACTGTGTATGGCAATGGGAGCACAATAGTGGCTTTCCTTACCAGAAAACAACTCTTGCTCATAGGACCAAAAACTGCATGTGATTCAACTCCATTTAGGACTGGGAAACAAACGGTAGCTTGCCTTACAAGAAACACACTCTGCTTTTGAGAAAAGAGCAGTCTTCTACTCTACTTTGGTTCCGGTGGGGTCCGAACATTGAGCTTGCTCAGAACAAAAGAACTGTGCTTCCTACACACACGGGCCATATCTAGTTCAACTCTGCTTAGGAAACTGACAAGAACAGTAGCTCTGCTTCAGTCCAATACACTGTACTTGCTGGGTACAGACGCGAGTGCTATTTGCACTGTGTATGGCAATGGGAGCGCAATAGTGACTTTCCTTACCAGAAAACAACTCTTGCTGGTAGGACCAGAAACTGAATGTGATTCAACTCCATTTAGGACTGGGAAACAAACGCTAGCTCGCCTACAAGAAACACACTCTGCTTTTGAGAAAAGAGCACTCTTCTACTCTACTGTTTTTCCTATAGGGCCAGAACAGTGAGTTTGCTCAGAACAAAAGAACTGTGATTCCTACAAATACGGCCATATCTAGTTCAATTCTGCTTAGGAAACTGACAAGAACAGTAGATTCTTTTCAGTCCAATAAATTGTACATGCTGGGAACAGACGCCAGTGCTATTTGCCCTGTGTATGACAATGGGAGCACAATAGTGACTCTTCATACCAGAAAACAACTCTTGCTCGTAGGACAAGAAACTGCATGTGATTCAACTCCATTTAGGATTGGGAAACAAACGCTAGCTCGCCTTACAAGAAACACACTCTGCTTTTGAGAAAAGAGCACTCTTCTACTCTACTGTGTATCCTATGGGGACCGAACAGTGAGCTTGCTCAGAACAACAGAACTGTGCTTCCTCCACACACGGGCCATATCTAGTTCAACTCTGCTTAGGAAACTGACAAGAACAGTAGCTCCTCTTCAGTCCAATAGACTGTACTTGCTCTGAACAGACGCCAGTGCTATTTGCACTGTGTATGGCAATGTGAGCGCAATAATGACTTTCCTTACCAGAAAACAACTCTTGCTCATAGGACCAAAAACTGCATGTGATTCAACTCCATTTAGGACTGGGAAACAAACGCTAGCTCGCCTTACAAGAAACACACTCTTATTTTGAGAAAAGAGCACTCTTCTACTCTACTGTTTTTCCTATAGGGCCAGAACAGTGAGTTTGCTCAGAACAAAAGAACTGTGATTCCTACAAATACGGCTATATCTAGTTCAATTCTGCTTAGGAAACTGACAAGAACAGTAGCTCCTCTTCAGTCCAATACACTCTACATGCAGGGAACAGACGCCAGTGCTATTTGTCCTCTGTATGACAATGGGAGCGCAATAGTGACTCTTCTTACCAGAAAACAACTCTTGCTCGTAGGACAAGAAAGTGCATGGGATTCAACTCCTTTTATGATTGGGAAACAAACGCTAGCTCGCCTTACAAGAAACACACTCTGCTTTTGAGAAAAGAGCACTCTTCTACTCTACTGTATTTCCTATGGGGTCCGAACAGTGAGCTTGCTCAGAACAAAAGAACTGTGCTTCCTACACACACGGGCCATATCTAGTTCAACTCTGCTTAGGAAACTGACAAGAACGGTAGCTCCTCCTCAGTCGAATACACTGTCCTAGCTGGGAACAGACACGAGTGCTATTTGTAATGTGTATGACAATAGGAGCGCAATAGTGACTCTTCTTATCAGAAAATAACTCTTGCTGGTAGGACCAGAAACTGCATGGGATTCAACTCTATTTAGGACTGGGAAACAAACGATAGCTCGCCTTACAAGAAACATACTCTGCTTTTGAGAAAAGAGCACTCTTCTACTCTACTGTTTTTCCTATAGGGCCAGAACAGTGAGTTTGCTCAGAACAAAAGAACTGTGATTCCTACAAATACGGCCATATCTAGTTCAATTCTGCTTAGGAAACTGACAAGAACAGTAGATTCTTTTCAGTCCAATAAACTGTACATGCTGGGAACACACGCCAGTGCTATTTGCCCTGTGTATGACAATGGGAGCACAATAGTGACTCTTCTTACAAGAAAACAACTCTTGCTCGTAGGACAAGAAACTGCATGTGATTCAACTCCATTTAGGATTGGGAAACAAACGCTAGCTCGCCTTACAAGAAACACACTCTGCTTTTGAGAAAAGAGCACTCTTCTACTCTACTGTGTATCCTATGGGGACCGAACAATGAGTTTGCTCAGAACAACAGAACTGTGCTTCCTCCACACACGGGCCATATCTAGTTCAACTCTGCTTAGGAAACTGACAAGAACAGTAGCTCCGCTTCAGTCCAATACACTGTACTTGCTGGGAACAGACGCGAGTGCTCTTTGCACTGTGTATGGCAATGGGAGCGCAATAGTGACTTTCCTTACCTGCAAACAACTCTTGTTGGTAGGACCAGAAACTGCATGTGATTCAACTCCATTTAGGACTGGGAAACAAACGCTAGCTCGCCTTACAAGAAACAAACACACTCTGCTTTTGAGAAAAGAGCACTCTTCTTCTCTACTGTGTTTCCTATAGGGCCAGAACAGTGAGTTTGCTCAGAACAAAAGCACTGTGCTTCCTCAAATACGGCCATATCTAGTTTAATTATGCTTAGGAAACTTACAAGAACAGTAGATCCTCTTCAGTCCAATACAATGTACATGCTGGGAACTGACGCCAGTGCTATTTGCCCTGTGTATGAAATTGGGAGCGCAATAGTGACTTTTCTTATCAGAAAACACCTCTTGCTCGTAGGACCAGGAACTGCATGGGATTCAACTCCATTTCTGACTGGGAATCAAACACTAGCTCGCCTTATAAGAAACACACTATGCTTTTGAGAAAAGAGCACTCTTCTACTCTAATGTGTTTTCTATGGAGTTTGAACAGTGAGCTTGCTCAGAACAAAAGAAATGTGCTTCCTACACACAGGGGCCATATCTACTTCAACTCTGCTTAGGAAACTGACAAGAACAGTAGCTCCGCTTCAGTCCAATACACGGTACTTGCTGGGAACAGACGCCAGTGCTATTTGCCTTGTGTATGACAATGGGAGCTCGATAGTGACTCTTCTTACCAGAAAACAACTCTTGCTCATAGGACAAGAAACTGCATGTGATTCAACTCCATTTAGGACTGGAAAACAAATGCTAGCTCGCCTTACAAGAAACACACTCTGTTTTTGAGAAAAGAGCACTCTTCTACTCTACTGTGTTTCCTATGGGGTCCGAACAGTGAGCTTGCTCAGAACAAAAGAACTGTGCTTCCTACACACACGGGCCATATCTACTTCAACTCTGCTTAGGTAACTGACAAGAACGGTAGCTCCTCTGCAGTCCAATACACTGTAATAGCTGGGAACAGACGCGAGTGCTATTTGCCCTGTGTATGACAATGGGAGTGCAATAGTGACTCTTCTTATCAGAAAACACCTCTTGCTGGTAGGACCAGAAACTTCATGGAATTCAACTCCATTTCTGACTGGGAAACAAATGCTAGTTCGCCTTACAAGAAACACACTCTGCTTTTGAGAAAAGAGCACTCTTCTACTCTACTGTGTTTCCTATAGGGCCAGAACAGTGAGTTTGCTCAGAACAAAAGAACTGTGCTTCCAACAAATACGGCCATATCTAGTTCAATACTGCTTAAGTAACTGACAAGAACAGTAGATCCTCTTCAGTCCAATACACTGTACATGCTGGGAACAGATGCCAGTGCTATTTGCCCTGTGTATGACAATGGGAGCGCAATAGTGACTCTTCTTACCAGAAAACAACTCTTGCTCGTAGGACAAGAAAGTGCATGTGATTCAACTCCTTTTATGATTGGGAAACAAACGCTAGCTCGCCTTACAAGAAACACACTCTGCTTTTGAGAAAAGAGCACTCTTCTACTCTACTGTATTTCCTATGGGGTCCGAACAATGAGCTTTCTCAGAACAAAAGAACTGTGCTTCCTACACACACGGGCCATATCTAGTTCAACTCTGCTTTGGAAACTGACAAGAACAGTAGCTCCACTTCAGTCCAATACACTGTACATGCAGGGAACACACGCCAGTGCTATTTGTCCTCTGTATGACAATGGGAGCGCAATAGTGACTCTTCTTATCAGAAAACACCTCTTGCTCGTACGACCAGAAACTGCATGGGATTCAACTCCATTTCTGACTGGGAAACAAACACTAGCTCGCCCTACAAGAAACACACTCTGCTTTTGAGAAAAGAGCACTCTACTACTCTACTGTATTTCCTATGTGGTCCGAACAGTGTGCTTGCTCAGAACAAAAGAACTGTGCTTCCTACACACAGGGGCCATATCTAGTTCAACTCTGCTTAGGAAACTGACAAGAACAGTAGCTCTGCTTCAGTCCAATACACTGTACTTGCTTGGAACAGACGCGAGTGCTATTTGCACTGTGTATGGCAATGGGAACGCAAGAGTGACTTTCCTTACCAGAAAACAATTCTTGCTCTTAGGACAAGAAACTGCATGTGATTCAACTCCATTTAGGACTGGGAAACAAATGCTAGCTCGCCTTACAAGAAACACACTCTGTTTTGAGAAAAGAGCACTCTTCTACTCTACTGTGTATCCTATGGGGTCCGAACAGTGAGCTTGCTCAGAACAACAGAACTGTGCTTCCTCCACACACGGGCCATATCTAGTTCAACTCTGCGTAGGAAACTGACAAGAACAGTAGCTCCTATTCAATCCAATACACTGTACGTGCAGAGAACAGACGCCAGTGCTATTTGTCCTCTGTATGACAATGGGAGCGCAATAGTGACTCTTCTTATCAGAAAACACCTCTGGCTCATAGGACCAGAAACTGCATGGGATTCAACTCCATTTCTGACTGGGAAACAAACACTAGCTCGCCTTACAAGAAACACACTCTGCTTTTGAGAAAAGAGCACTCTTCTACTCTGCTGTATTTCCTATGTGGTCCGAACAGTGAGCTTGCTCAGAACAAAAGAAATGTGCTTCCTACACACAGGGGCCATATCTAGATCAACTCTGCTTAGGAAACTGACAAGAACAGTAGCTCCGCTTCAGTCCAATACACTGTACTTGCTGGGAACAGACGCGAGTGCTATTTGCACTGTGTATGGCAATGGGAGCACAATAGTGGCTTTCCTTACCAGAAAACAACTCTTGCTCATAGGACCAAAAACTGCATGTGATTCAACTCCATTTAGGACTGGGAAACAAACGGTAGCTTGCCTTACAAGAAACACACTCTGCTTTTGAGAAAAGAGCAGTCTTCTACTCTACTTTGGTTCCGGTGGGGTCCGAACATTGAGCTTGCTCAGAACAAAAGAACTGTGCTTCCTACACACACGGGCCATATCTAGTTCAACTCTGCTTAGGAAACTGACAAGAACAGTAGCTCTGCTTCAGTCCAATACACTGTACTTGCTGGGTACAGACGCGAGTGCTATTTGCACTGTGTATGGCAATGGGAGCGCAATAGTGACTTTCCTTACCAGAAAACAACTCTTGCTGGTAGGACCAGAAACTGAATGTGATTCAACTCCATTTAGGACTGGGAAACAAACGCTAGCTCGCCTACAAGAAACACACTCTGCTTTTGAGAAAAGAGCACTCTTCTACTCTACTGTTTTTCCTATAGGGCCAGAACAGTGAGTTTGCTCAGAACAAAAGAACTGTGATTCCTACAAATACGGCCATATCTAGTTCAATTCTGCTTAGGAAACTGACAAGAACAGTAGATTCTTTTCAGTCCAATAAATTGTACATGCTGGGAACAGACGCCAGTGCTATTTGCCCTGTGTATGACAATGGGAGCACAATAGTGACTCTTCATACCAGAAAACAACTCTTGCTCGTAGGACAAGAAACTGCATGTGATTCAACTCCATTTAGGATTGGGAAACAAACGCTAGCTCGCCTTACAAGAAACACACTCTGCTTTTGAGAAAAGAGCACTCTTCTACTCTACTGTGTATCCTATGGGGACCGAACAGTGAGCTTGCTCAGAACAACAGAACTGTGCTTCCTCCACACACGGGCCATATCTAGTTCAACTCTGCTTAGGAAACTGACAAGAACAGTAGCTCCTCTTCAGTCCAATAGACTGTACTTGCTCTGAACAGACGCCAGTGCTATTTGCACTGTGTATGGCAATGTGAGCGCAATAATGACTTTCCTTACCAGAAAACAACTCTTGCTCATAGGACCAAAAACTGCATGTGATTCAACTCCATTTAGGACTGGGAAACAAACGCTAGCTCGCCTTACAAGAAACACACTCTTATTTTGAGAAAAGAGCACTCTTCTACTCTACTGTTTTTCCTATAGGGCCAGAACAGTGAGTTTGCTCAGAACAAAAGAACTGTGATTCCTACAAATACGGCTATATCTAGTTCAATTCTGCTTAGGAAACTGACAAGAACAGTAGCTCCTCTTCAGTCCAATACACTCTACATGCAGGGAACAGACGCCAGTGCTATTTGTCCTCTGTATGACAATGGGAGCGCAATAGTGACTCTTCTTACCAGAAAACAACTCTTGCTCGTAGGACAAGAAAGTGCATGGGATTCAACTCCTTTTATGATTGGGAAACAAACGCTAGCTCGCCTTACAAGAAACACACTCTGCTTTTGAGAAAAGAGCACTCTTCTACTCTACTGTATTTCCTATGGGGTCCGAACAGTGAGCTTGCTCAGAACAAAAGAACTGTGCTTCCTACACACACGGGCCATATCTAGTTCAACTCTGCTTAGGAAACTGACAAGAACGGTAGCTCCTCCTCAGTCGAATACACTGTCCTAGCTGGGAACAGACACGAGTGCTATTTGTAATGTGTATGACAATAGGAGCGCAATAGTGACTCTTCTTATCAGAAAATAACTCTTGCTGGTAGGACCAGAAACTGCATGGGATTCAACTCTATTTAGGACTGGGAAACAAACGATAGCTCGCCTTACAAGAAACATACTCTGCTTTTGAGAAAAGAGCACTCTTCTACTCTACTGTTTTTCCTATAGGGCCAGAACAGTGAGTTTGCTCAGAACAAAAGAACTGTGATTCCTACAAATACGGCCATATCTAGTTCAATACTGCTTAAGTAACTGACAAGAACAGTAGATCCTCTTCAATCCAATACACTGTACATGCTGGGAACAGACGCCAGTGCTATTTGCCCTGTGTATGACAATGGGAGCGCAATAGTGACTCTTCTTACCAGAAAACAACTCTTGCTCGTAGGACAAGAAAGTGCATGTGATTCAACTCCTTTTATGATTGGGAAACAAACGCTAGCTCGCCTTACAAGAAACACACTCTGCTTTTGAGAAAAGAGCACTCTTCTACTCTACTGTATTTCCTATGGGGTCCGAACAGTGAGCTTGCTCAGAACAAAAGAACTGTGCTTCCTACACACACGGGCCATATCTAGTTCAACTCTGCTTAGGAAACTGACAAGAACGGTAGCTCCTCCTCAGTCGAATACACTGTCCTAGCTGGGAACAGACACGAGTGCTATTTGTAATGTGTATGACAATAGGAGCGCAATAGTGACTCTTCTTATCAGAAAATAACTCTTGCTGGTAGGACCAGAAACTGCATGGGATTCAACTCTATTTAGGACTGGGAAACAAACGATAGCTCGCCTTACAAGAAACATACTCTGCTTTTGAGAAAAGAGCACTCTTCTACTCTACTGTTTTTCCTATAGGGCCAGAACAGTGAGTTTGCTCAGAACAAAAGAACTGTGATTCCTACAAATACGGCCATATCTAGTTCAATTCTGCTTAGGAAACTGACAAGAACAGTAGATTCTTTTCAGTCCAATAAACTGTACATGCTGGGAACACACGCCAGTGCTATTTGCCCTGTGTATGACAATGGGAGCACAATAGTGACTCTTCTTACAAGAAAACAACTCTTGCTCGTAGGACAAGAAACTGCATGTGATTCAACTCCATTTAGGATTGGGAAACAAACGCTAGCTCGCCTTACAAGAAACACACTCTGCTTTTGAGAAAAGAGCACTCTTCTACTCTACTGTGTATCCTATGGGGACCGAACAATGAGTTTGCTCAGAACAACAGAACTGTGCTTCCTCCACACACGGGCCATATCTAGTTCAACTCTGCTTAGGAAACTGACAAGAACAGTAGCTCCGCTTCAGTCCAATACACTGTACTTGCTGGGAACAGACGCGAGTGCTCTTTGCACTGTGTATGGCAATGCGAGCGCAATAGTGACTTTCCTTACCTGCAAACAACTCTTGTTGGTAGGACCAGAAACTGCATGTGATTCAACTCCATTTAGGACTGGGAAACAAACGCTAGCTCGCCTTACAAGAAACAAACACACTCTGCTTTTGAGAAAAGAGCACTCTTCTTCTCTACTGTGTTTCCTATAGGGCCAGAACAGTGAGTTTGCTCAGAACAAAAGCACTGTGCTTCCTCAAATACGGCCATATCTAGTTTAATTATGCTTAGGAAACTTACAAGAACAGTAGATCCTCTTCAGTCCAATACAATGTACATGCTGGGAACTGACGCCAGTGCTATTTGCCCTGTGTATGAAATTGGGAGCGCAATAGTGACTTTTCTTATCAGAAAACACCTCTTGCTCGTAGGACCAGGAACTGCATGGGATTCAACTCCATTTCTGACTGGGAATCAAACACTAGCTCGCCTTATAAGAAACACACTATGCTTTTGAGAAAAGAGCACTCTTCTACTCTAATGTGTTTTCTATGGAGTTTGAACAGTGAGCTTGCTCAGAACAAAAGAAATGTGCTTCCTACACACAGGGGCCATATCTACTTCAACTCTGCTTAGGAAACTGACAAGAACAGTAGCTCCGCTTCAGTCCAATACACGGTACTTGCTGGGAACAGACGCCAGTGCTATTTGCCTTGTGTATGACAATGGGAGCTCGATAGTGACTCTTCTTACCAGAAAACAACTCTTGCTCATAGGACAAGAAACTGCATGTGATTCAACTCCATTTAGGACTGGAAAACAAATGCTAGCTCGCCTTACAAGAAACACACTCTGTTTTTGAGAAAAGAGCACTCTTCTACTCTACTGTGTTTCCTATGGGGTCCGAACAGTGAGCTTGCTCAGAACAAAAGAACTGTGCTTCCTACACACACGGGCCATATCTACTTCAACTCTGCTTAGGTAACTGACAAGAACGGTAGCTCCTCTGCAGTCCAATACACTGTAATAGCTGGGAACAGACGCGAGTGCTATTTGCCCTGTGTATGACAATGGGAGTGCAATAGTGACTCTTCTTATCAGAAAACACCTCTTGCTGGTAGGACCAGAAACTTCATGGAATTCAACTCCATTTCTGACTGGGAAACAAATGCTAGTTCGCCTTACAAGAAACACACTCTGCTTTTGAGAAAAGAGCACTCTTCTACTCTACTGTGTTTCCTATAGGGCCAGAACAGTGAGTTTGCTCAGAACAAAAGAACTGTGCTTCCAACAAATACGGCCATATCTAGTTCAATACTGCTTAAGTAACTGACAAGAACAGTAGATCCTCTTCAGTCCAATACACTGTACATGCTGGGAACAGATGCCAGTGCTATTTGCCCTGTGTATGACAATGGGAGCGCAATAGTGACTCTTCTTACCAGAAAACAACTCTTGCTCGTAGGACAAGAAAGTGCATGTGATTCAACTCCTTTTATGATTGGGAAACAAACGCTAGCTCGCCTTACAAGAAACACACTCTGCTTTTGAGAAAAGAGCACTCTTCTACTCTACTGTATTTCCTATGGGGTCCGAACAATGAGCTTTCTCAGAACAAAAGAACTGTGCTTCCTACACACACGGGCCATATCTAGTTCAACTCTGCTTTGGAAACTGACAAGAACAGTAGCTCCACTTCAGTCCAATACACTGTACATGCAGGGAACACACGCCAGTGCTATTTGTCCTCTGTATGACAATGGGAGCGCAATAGTGACTCTTCTTATCAGAAAACACCTCTTGCTCGTACGACCAGAAACTGCATGGGATTCAACTCCATTTCTGACTGGGAAACAAACACTAGCTCGCCCTACAAGAAACACACTCTGCTTTTGAGAAAAGAGCACTCTACTACTCTACTGTATTTCCTATGTGGTCCGAACAGTGTGCTTGCTCAGAACAAAAGAACTGTGCTTCCTACACACAGGGGCCATATCTAGTTCAACTCTGCTTAGGAAACTGACAAGAACAGTAGCTCTGCTTCAGTCCAATACACTGTACTTGCTTGGAACAGACGCGAGTGCTATTTGCACTGTGTATGGCAATGGGAACGCAAGAGTGACTTTCCTTACCAGAAAACAATTCTTGCTCTTAGGACAAGAAACTGCATGTGATTCAACTCCATTTAGGACTGGGAAACAAATGCTAGCTCGCCTTACAAGAAACACACTCTGTTTTGAGAAAAGAGCACTCTTCTACTCTACTGTGTATCCTATGGGGTCCGAACAGTGAGCTTGCTCAGAACAACAGAACTGTGCTTCCTCCACACACGGGCCATATCTAGTTCAACTCTGCGTAGGAAACTGACAAGAACAGTAGCTCCTATTCAATCCAATACACTGTACGTGCAGAGAACAGACGCCAGTGCTATTTGTCCTCTGTATGACAATGGGAGCGCAATAGTGACTCTTCTTATCAGAAAACACCTCTGGCTCATAGGACCAGAAACTGCATGGGATTCAACTCCATTTCTGACTGGGAAACAAACACTAGCTCGCCTTACAAGAAACACACTCTGCTTTTGAGAAAAGAGCACTCTTCTACTCTGCTGTATTTCCTATGTGGTCCGAACAGTGAGCTTGCTCAGAACAAAAGAAATGTGCTTCCTACACACAGGGGCCATATCTAGATCAACTCTGCTTAGGAAACTGACAAGAACAGTAGCTCCGCTTCAGTCCAATACACTGTACTTGCTGGGAACAGACGCGAGTGCTATTTGCACTGTGTATGGCAATGGGAGCACAATAGTGGCTTTCCTTACCAGAAAACAACTCTTGCTCATAGGACCAAAAACTGCATGTGATTCAACTCCATTTAGGACTGGGAAACAAACGGTAGCTTGCCTTACAAGAAACACACTCTGCTTTTGAGAAAAGAGCACTCTTCTACTCTACTGTGTATCCTATGGGGACCGAACAGTGAGCTTGCTCAGAACAACAGAACTGTGCTTCCTCCACACACGGGCCATATCTAGTTCAACTCTGCTTAGGAAACTGACAAGAACAGTAGCTCCTCTTCAGTCCAATAGACTGTACTTGCTCTGAACAGACGCCAGTGCTATTTGCACTGTGTATGGCAATGTGAGCGCAATAATGACTTTCCTTACCAGAAAACAACTCTTGCTCATAGGACCAAAAACTGCATGTGATTCAACTCCATTTAGGACTGGGAAACAAACACTAGCTCGCCTTTCAAGAAACACACTCTGATTTTGAGAAAAGAGCACTCTTCTACTGTACTGTTTTTCCTATAGGGCCAGAACAGTGAGTTTGCTCAGAACACAAGAACTGTGATTCCTACAAATACGGCTATATCTAGTTCAATTCTGCTTAGGAAACTGACAAGAACAGTATATTCTTTTCAGTCCAATAAATTGTGCATGCTGTGAACAGACGCCAGTGCTATTTGGCCTGTGTATGATAATGGGAGCACAATAGTGACTCTTCTTACCAGAAAACAACTCTTGCTCGTAGGACAAGAAACTGCATGTGATTCAACTCCATTTAGGATTGGGAAACAAACGCTAGCTCGCCTACAAGAAACACACTCTGCTTTTGAGAAAAGGGCACTCTTCTACTCTACTGTGTATCCTATGGGGACCGAACAGTGAGCTTGCTCAGAACAACAGAACTGTGCTTCCTCCACACACGGGCCATACCTAGTTCAACTCTGCTTAGGAAACTGACAAGAACAGTAGCTCCTCTTCAGTCCAATACACTGTACATGCAGGGAACAGACGCCAGTGCTATTTGTCCTCTGTATGACAATGGGAGCGCAATAGTGACTCTTCTCATTAGAAAACACCTCTTGCTCGTAGGACCAGAAACTGCATGGGATTCAACTCCATTTCTGACTGGGAAACAAACACTAGGCGCCTTACAAGAAACACACTCTGCTTTTGAGAAAAGAGCACTCTTCTACTCTACTGTATTTCCTATGTGGTCCGAACAGTGAGCTTGTTCAGAACAAAAGAAATGTGCTTCCTACACACAGGGGCCATATCTAGATCAACTCTGCTTAGGAAACTGACAAGAACAGTAGCTCCGCTTCAGTCCAATACACTGTACTTGCTGGGAACAGACGCGAGTGCTATTTGCACTGTGTATGGCAATGGGAGCGCAATAGTGACTTTCCTTACCAGAAAACAACTCTTGCTCGTAGGACCGAAAACTGCATGTGATTCAACTCCATTTAGGACTGGGAAACAAACGGTAGCTTGCCTTACAAGAAACACACTCTGCTTTTGAGAAAAGAGCACTCTTCTACTCTACTTTGGTTCCTATGGGGTCCGAACATTGAGCTTGCTCAGAACAAAAGAACTGTGCTTCCTACACACACAGGACATATCTAGTTCAACTCTGCTTAGGAAACTGACAAGAACAGTAGCTCCGCTTCAGTCCAATACACTGTACTTGCTGGGAACTTACGCGAGTGCTCTTTGCACTGTGTATGGCAATGGGAGCGCAATAGTGACTTTCCTTACCAGCAAACAACTCTTGTTGGTAGGACCAGAAACTGCATGTGATTCAACTCCATTTAGGACTGGGAAACAAACGCTAGCTCGCCTTACAAGAAACAAACACACTCTCCTTTTGAGAAAAGAGCACTCTTCTACTCTACTGTGTTTCCTATAGGGCCAGAACAGTGAGTTTGCTCAGAACAAAAGCACTGTGCTTCCTCAAATACGGCCATATCTAGTTTAATTATGCTTAGGAAACTTACAAGAACAGTAGATCCTCTTCAGTCCAATACACTGTACATGCTGGGAACTGACGCCAGTGCTATTTGCCCTGTGTATGAAATTGGGAGCGCAATAGTGACTTTTCTTATCAGAAAACACCTCTTGCTCGTAGGACCAGAAACTGCATGGGATTCAACTCCATTTCTGACTGGGAATCAAAGACTAGCTTGCCTTATAAGAAACACACTATGCTTTTGAGAAAAGAGCACTCTTCTACTCTAATGTGTTTTCTACGGAGTTTGAACAGTGAGCTTGCTCAGAACAAAAGAAATGTGCTTCCTACACACAGGGGCCATATCTACTTCAACTCTGCTTAGGAAACTGACAAGAACAGTAGCTCCGCTTCAGTCCAATACACTGTACTTGCTGGGAACAGACGCCAGTGCTATTTGCCCTGTGTATGACAATGGGAGCTCGATAGTGACTCTTCTTACCAGAAAACAACTCTTGCTCGTAGGACAAGAAACTGCATGGGATTCAACTCCATTTAGGACTGGAAAACAAATGCTAGCTCGCCTTACAAGAAACACACTCTGTTTTTGAGAAAAGAAAACTCTTCTACTCTACTGTGTTTCCTATGGGGTCCGAACAGTGAGCTTGCTCAGAACAAAAGAACTGTGCTTCCTACACACACGGGCCATATCTACTTCAACTCTGCTTAGGTAACTGACAAGAACGGTAGCTCCTCTGCAGTCCAAGACACTGTAATCGCTGGGAACAGACGCGAGTGCTATTTGCACTGTGTATGGCAATAGGAGCACAATGGTGACACTTCTTATCGGAAAACACCTCTTGCTGGTAGGACCAGAAACTTCATGGGATTCAACTCCATTTCTGACTGGGAAACAAATGCTAGTTCGCCTTATATGAAACACACTCTGCTTTTGAGAAAAGAGCACTCTTCTATTCTAATGTGTTTTCTATGGGGTCCGAACAGTGAGCTTGCTCAGAACATAAGAACTGTGCTTCCTACACACAGCGGCCATATCTAGTTCAACTCTGCTTAGTAAACTGACAAGAACAGTAGATCCGCTTCAGTCCAATACACTGTACTTGCTGGGAACAGATGCCAGTGCTTTTTGCCCTGTTTATGACAATGGGAGTGCAATAGTGACTCTTCTTATCGGAAAACACCTCTTGCTCATAGGACCAGAAACTGCATGGGATTCAACTCCATTTCTGACTGTGAAACAAACAATAGTTCGCCTTACAAGAAACACACTCTGCTTTTGTGAAAAGAGCACTCTTCTACTCTTCTGTGTTTCCTATGTGGTCCGAAGAGTGAGCTTGCTCAGAACAAAAGAACTGTGCTTCCTACACACAGGGGCCATATCTAGTTCAACTCTGCTTAGGAAACTGACAAGAACAGTAGCTCCGCTTCAGTCCAATACACTGTTCTTGCTGGGAACAGATGCGAGTGCTATTTGCACTGTGTATGGAAATGGGAGCGCAATAGTGACTTTCCTTACCAGAAAACAAATCTTGCTGATAGGACCAAAAACTGCATGTGATTCAACTCCATTTAGGACTGGGAAACAAACGCTAGCTCGCCTTTCAAGAAACACACTCTGCTTTTGAGAAAAGAGCACTCTTCTTCTCTACTGTGTTTCCTATAGGGCCAGAACAGTGAGTTTGCTCAGAACAAAAGAACTGTGCTTCCAACAAATACGGCCATATCTAGTTCAATACTGCTTAAGTAACTGACAAGAACAGTAGATCCTCTTCAATCCAATACACTGTACATGCTGGGAACAGACGCCAGTGCTATTTGCCCTGTGTATGAAAATGGGAGCGCAATAGTGACTCTTCTTACCAGAAAACAACTCTTGCTCGTAGGACAAGAAAGTGCATGTGATTCAACTCCTTTTATGATTGGGAAACAAACGCTAGCTCGCCTTACAAGAAACACACTCTGCTTTTGAGAAAAGAGCACTCTTCTACTCTACTGTATTTCCTATGGGGTCCGAACAGTGAGCTTGCTCAGAACAAAAGAACTGTGCTTCCTACACACACGGGCCATATCTAGTTCAACTCTGCTTAGGAAACTGACAAGAACGGTAGCTCCTCCTCAGTCGAATACACTGTCCTAGCTGGGAACAGACACGAGTGCTATTTGTAATGTGTATGACAATAGGAGCGCAATAGTGACTCTTCTTATCAGAAAATAACTCTTGCTGGTAGGACCAGAAACTGCATGGGATTCAACTCTATTTAGGACTGGGAAACAAACGATAGCTCGCCTTACAAGAAACATACTCTGCTTTTGAGAAAAGAGCACTCTTCTACTCTACTGTTTTTCCTATAGGGCCAGAACAGTGAGTTTGCTCAGAACAAAAGAACTGTGATTCCTACAAATACGGCCATATCTAGTTCAATTCTGCTTAGGAAACTGACAAGAACAGTAGATTCTTTTCAGTCCAATAAACTGTACATGCTGGGAACACACGCCAGTGCTATTTGCCCTGTGTATGACAATGGGAGCACAATAGTGACTCTTCTTACAAGAAAACAACTCTTGCTCGTAGGACAAGAAACTGCATGTGATTCAACTCCATTTAGGATTGGGAAACAAACGCTAGCTCGCCTTACAAGAAACACACTCTGCTTTTGAGAAAAGAGCACTCTTCTACTCTACTGTGTATCCTATGGGGACCGAACAATGAGTTTGCTCAGAACAACAGAACTGTGCTTCCTCCACACACGGGCCATACCTAGTTCAACTCTGCTTAGGAAACTGACAAGAACAGTAGCTCCGCTTCAGTCCAATACACTGTACTTGCTGGGAACAGACGCGAGTGCTCTTTGCACTGTGTATGGCAATGGGAGCGCAATAGTGACTTTCCTTACCTGCAAACAACTCTTGTTGGTAGGACCAGAAACTGCATGTGATTCAACTCCATTTAGGACTGGGAAACAAACGCTAGCTCGCCTTACAAGAAACAAACACACTCTGCTTTTGAGAAAAGAGCACTCTTCTTCTCTACTGTGTTTCCTATAGGGCCAGAACAGTGAGTTTGCTCAGAACAAAAGCACTGTGCTTCCTCAAATACGGCCATATCTAGTTTAATTATGCTTAGGAAACTTACAAGAACAGTAGATCCTCTTCAGTCCAATACAATGTACATGCTGGGAACTGACGCCAGTGCTATTTGCCCTGTGTATGAAATTGGGAGCGCAATAGTGACTTTTCTTATCAGAAAACACCTCTTGCTCGTAGGACCAGGAACTGCATGGGATTCAACTCCATTTCTGACTGGGAATCAAACACTAGCTCGCCTTATAAGAAACACACTATGCTTTTGAGAAAAGAGCACTCTTCTACTCTAATGTGTTTTCTATGGAGTTTGAACAGTGAGCTTGCTCAGAACAAAAGAAATGTGCTTCCTACACACAGGGGCCATATCTACTTCAACTCTGCTTAGGAAACTGACAAGAACAGTAGCTCCGCTTCAGTCCAATACACGGTACTTGCTGGGAACAGACGCCAGTGCTATTTGCCTTGTGTATGACAATGGGAGCTCGATAGTGACTCTTCTTACCAGAAAACAACTCTTGCTCATAGGACAAGAAACTGCATGTGATTCAACTCCATTTAGGACTGGAAAACAAATGCTAGCTCGCCTTACAAGAAACACACTCTGTTTTTGAGAAAAGAGCACTCTTCTACTCTACTGTGTTTCCTATGGGGTCCGAACAGTGAGCTTGCTCAGAACAAAAGAACTGTGCTTCCTACACACACGGGCCATATCTACTTCAACTCTGCTTAGGTAACTGACAAGAACGGTAGCTCCTCTGCAGTCCAATACACTGTAATAGCTGGGAACAGACGCGAGTGCTATTTGCCCTGTGTATGACAATGGGAGTGCAATAGTGACTCTTCTTATCAGAAAACACCTCTTGCTGGTAGGACCAGAAACTTCATGGAATTCAACTCCATTTCTGACTGGGAAACAAATGCTAGTTCGCCTTACAAGAAACACACTCTGCTTTTGAGAAAAGAGCACTCTTCTACTCTACTGTGTTTCCTATAGGGCCAGAACAGTGAGTTTGCTCAGAACAAAAGAACTGTGCTTCCAACAAATACGGCCATATCTAGTTCAATACTGCTTAAGTAACTGACAAGAACAGTAGATCCTCTTCAGTCCAATACACTGTACATGCTGGGAACAGATGCCAGTGCTATTTGCCCTGTGTATGACAATGGGAGCGCAATAGTGACTCTTCTTACCAGAAAACAACTCTTGCTCGTAGGACAAGAAAGTGCATGTGATTCAACTCCTTTTATGATTGGGAAACAAACGCTAGCTCGCCTTACAAGAAACACACTCTGCTTTTGAGAAAAGAGCACTCTTCTACTCTACTGTATTTCCTATGGGGTCCGAACAATGAGCTTTCTCAGAACAAAAGAACTGTGCTTCCTACACACACGGGCCATATCTAGTTCAACTCTGCTTTGGAAACTGACAAGAACAGTAGCTCCACTTCAGTCCAATACACTGTACATGCAGGGAACACACGCCAGTGCTATTTGTCCTCTGTATGACAATGGGAGCGCAATAGTGACTCTTCTTATCAGAAAACACCTCTTGCTCGTACGACCAGAAACTGCATGGGATTCAACTCCATTTCTGACTGGGAAACAAACACTAGCTCGCCCTACAAGAAACACACTCTGCTTTTGAGAAAAGAGCACTCTACTACTCTACTGTATTTCCTATGTGGTCCGAACAGTGTGCTTGCTCAGAACAAAAGAACTGTGCTTCCTACACACAGGGGCCATATCTAGTTCAACTCTGCTTAGGAAACTGACAAGAAAAGTAGCTCTGCTTCAGTCCAATACACTGTACTTGCTTGGAACAGACGCGAGTGCTATTTGCACTGTGTATGGCAATGGGAACGCAAGAGTGACTTTCCTTACCAGAAAACAATTCTTGCTCTTAGGACAAGAAACTGCATGTGATTCAACTCCATTTAGGACTGGGAAACAAATGCTAGCTCGCCTTACAAGAAACACACTCTGTTTTGAGAAAAGAGCACTCTTCTACTCTACTGTGTATCCTATGGGGTCCGAACAGTGAGCTTGCTCAGAACAACAGAACTGTGCTTCCTCCACACACGGGCCATATCTAGTTCAACTCTGCGTAGGAAACTGACAAGAACAGTAGCTCCTATTCAATCCAATACACTGTACGTGCAGAGAACAGACGCCAGTGCTATTTGTCCTCTGTATGACAATGGGAGCGCAATAGTGACTCTTCTTATCAGAAAACACCTCTGGCTCATAGGACCAGAAACTGCATGGGATTCAACTCCATTTCTGACTGGGAAACAAACACTAGCTCGCCTTACAAGAAACACACTCTGCTTTTGAGAAAAGAGCACTCTTCTACTCTGCTGTATTTCCTATGTGGTCCGAACAGTGAGCTTGCTCAGAACAAAAGAAATGTGCTTCCTACACACAGGGGCCATATCTAGATCAACTCTGCTTAGGAAACTGACAAGAACAGTAGCTCCGCTTCAGTCCAATACACTGTACTTGCTGGGAACAGACGCGAGTGCTATTTGCACTGTGTATGGCAATGGGAGCACAATAGTGGCTTTCCTTACCAGAAAACAACTCTTGCTCATAGGACCAAAAACTGCATGTGATTCAACTCCATTTAGGACTGGGAAACAAACGGTAGCTTGCCTTACAAGAAACACACTCTGCTTTTGAGAAAAGAGCACTCTTCTACTCTACTGTGTATCCTATGGGGACCGAACAGTGAGCTTGCTCAGAACAACAGAACTGTGCTTCCTCCACACACGGGCCATATCTAGTTCAACTCTGCTTAGGAAACTGACAAGAACAGTAGCTCCTCTTCAGTCCAATAGACTGTACTTGCTCTGAACAGACGCCAGTGCTATTTGCACTGTGTATGGCAATGTGAGCGCAATAATGACTTTCCTTACCAGAAAACAACTCTTGCTCATAGGACCAAAAACTGCATGTGATTCAACTCCATTTAGGACTGGGAAACAAACACTAGCTCGCCTTTCAAGAAACACACTCTGATTTTGAGAAAAGAGCACTCTTCTACTGTACTGTTTTTCCTATAGGGCCAGAACAGTGAGTTTGCTCAGAACACAAGAACTGTGATTCCTACAAATACGGCTATATCTAGTTCAATTCTGCTTAGGAAACTGACAAGAACAGTATATTCTTTTCAGTCCAATAAATTGTGCATGCTGTGAACAGACGCCAGTGCTATTTGGCCTGTGTATGATAATGGGAGCACAATAGTGACTCTTCTTACCAGAAAACAACTCTTGCTCGTAGGACAAGAAACTGCATGTGATTCAACTCCATTTAGGATTGGGAAACAAACGCTAGCTCGCCTACAAGAAACACACTCTGCTTTTGAGAAAAGGGCACTCTTCTACTCTACTGTGTATCCTATGGGGACCGAACAGTGAGCTTGCTCAGAACAACAGAACTGTGCTTCCTCCACACACGGGCCATACCTAGTTCAACTCTGCTTAGGAAACTGACAAGAACAGTAGCTCCTCTTCAGTCCAATACACTGTACATGCAGGGAACAGACGCCAGTGCTATTTGTCCTCTGTATGACAATGGGAGCGCAATAGTGACTCTTCTCATTAGAAAACACCTCTTGCTCGTAGGACCAGAAACTGCATGGGATTCAACTCCATTTCTGACTGGGAAACAAACACTAGGCGCCTTACAAGAAACACACTCTGCTTTTGAGAAAAGAGCACTCTTCTACTCTACTGTATTTCCTATGTGGTCCGAACAGTGAGCTTGTTCAGAACAAAAGAAATGTGCTTCCTACACACAGGGGCCATATCTAGATCAACTCTGCTTAGGAAACTGACAAGAACAGTAGCTCCGCTTCAGTCCAATACACTGTACTTGCTGGGAACAGACGCGAGTGCTATTTGCACTGTGTATGGCAATGGGAGCGCAATAGTGACTTTCCTTACCAGAAAACAACTCTTGCTCGTAGGACCGAAAACTGCATGTGATTCAACTCCATTTAGGACTGGGAAACAAACGGTAGCTTGCCTTACAAGAAACACACTCTGCTTTTGAGAAAAGAGCACTCTTCTACTCTACTTTGGTTCCTATGGGGTCCGAACATTGAGCTTGCTCAGAACAAAAGAACTGTGCTTCCTACACACACAGGACATATCTAGTTCAACTCTGCTTAGGAAACTGACAAGAACAGTAGCTCCGCTTCAGTCCAATACACTGTACTTGCTGGGAACTTACGCGAGTGCTCTTTGCACTGTGTATGGCAATGGGAGCGCAATAGTGACTTTCCTTACCAGCAAACAACTCTTGTTGGTAGGACCAGAAACTGCATGTGATTCAACTCCATTTAGGACTGGGAAACAAACGCTAGCTCGCCTTACAAGAAACAAACACACTCTCCTTTTGAGAAAAGAGCACTCTTCTACTCTACTGTGTTTCCTATAGGGCCAGAACAGTGAGTTTGCTCAGAACAAAAGCACTGTGCTTCCTCAAATACGGCCATATCTAGTTTAATTATGCTTAGGAAACTTACAAGAACAGTAGATCCTCTTCAGTCCAATACACTGTACATGCTGGGAACTGACGCCAGTGCTATTTGCCCTGTGTATGAAATTGGGAGCGCAATAGTGACTTTTCTTATCAGAAAACACCTCTTGCTCGTAGGACCAGAAACTGCATGGGATTCAACTCCATTTCTGACTGGGAATCAAAGACTAGCTTGCCTTATAAGAAACACACTATGCTTTTGAGAAAAGAGCACTCTTCTACTCTAATGTGTTTTCTACGGAGTTTGAACAGTGAGCTTGCTCAGAACAAAAGAAATGTGCTTCCTACACACAGGGGCCATATCTACTTCAACTCTGCTTAGGAAACTGACAAGAACAGTAGCTCCGCTTCAGTCCAATACACTGTACTTGCTGGGAACAGACGCCAGTGCTATTTGCCCTGTGTATGACAATGGGAGCTCGATAGTGACTCTTCTTACCAGAAAACAACTCTTGCTCGTAGGACAAGAAACTGCATGGGATTCAACTCCATTTAGGACTGGAAAACAAATGCTAGCTCGCCTTACAAGAAACACACTCTGTTTTTGAGAAAAGAAAACTCTTCTACTCTACTGTGTTTCCTATGGGGTCCGAACAGTGAGCTTGCTCAGAACAAAAGAACTGTGCTTCCTACACACACGGGCCATATCTACTTCAACTCTGCTTAGGTAACTGACAAGAACGGTAGCTCCTCTGCAGTCCAAGACACTGTAATCGCTGGGAACAGACGCGAGTGCTATTTGCACTGTGTATGGCAATAGGAGCACAATGGTGACTCTTCTTATCGGAAAACACCTCTTGCTGGTAGGACCAGAAACTTCATGGGATTCAACTCCATTTCTGACTGGGAAACAAATGCTAGTTCGCCTTATATGAAACACACTCTGCTTTTGAGAAAAGAGCACTCTTCTATTCTAATGTGTTTTCTATGGGGTCCGAACAGTGAGCTTGCTCAGAACATAAGAACTGTGCTTCCTACACACAGCGGCCATATCTAGTTCAACTCTGCTTAGTAAACTGACAAGAACAGTAGATCCGCTTCAGTCCAATACACTGTACTTGCTGGGAACAGATGCCAGTGCTTTTTGCCCTGTTTATGACAATGGGAGTGCAATAGTGACTCTTCTTATCGGAAAACACCTCTTGCTCATAGGACCAGAAACTGCATGGGATTCAACTCCATTTCTGACTGTGAAACAAACAATAGTTCGCCTTACAAGAAACACACTCTGCTTTTGTGAAAAGAGCACTCTTCTACTCTTCTGTGTTTCCTATGTGGTCCGAAGAGTGAGCTTGCTCAGAACAAAAGAACTGTGCTTCCTACACACAGGGGCCATATCTAGTTCAACTCTGCTTAGGAAACTGACAAGAACAGTAGCTCCGCTTCAGTCCAATACACTGTTCTTGCTGGGAACAGATGCGAGTGCTATTTGCACTGTGTATGGAAATGGGAGCGCAATAGTGACTTTCCTTACCAGAAAACAAATCTTGCTGATAGGACCAAAAACTGCATGTGATTCAACTCCATTTAGGACTGGGAAACAAACGCTAGCTCGCCTTTCAAGAAACACACTCTGCTTTTGAGAAAAGAGCACTCTTCTTCTCTACTGTGTTTCCTATAGGGCCAGAACAGTGAGTTTGCTCAGAACAAAAGAACTGTGCTTCCAACAAATACGGCCATATCTAGTTCAATACTGCTTAAGTAACTGACAAGAACAGTAGATCCTCTTCAATCCAATACACTGTACATGCTGGGAACAGACGCCAGTGCTATTTGCCCTGTGTATGAAAATGGGAGCGCAATAGTGACTCTTCTTACCAGAAAACAACTCTTGCTCGTAGGACAAGAAAGTGCATGTGATTCAACTCCTTTTATGATTGGGAAACAAACGCTAGCTCGCCTTACAAGAAACACACTCTGCTTTTGAGAAAAGAGCACTCTTCTACTCTACTGTATTTCCTATGGGGTCCGAACAGTGAGCTTGCTCAGAACAAAAGAACTGTGCTTCCTACACACACGGGCCATATCTAGTTCAACTCTGCTTAGGAAACTGACAAGAACGGTAGCTCCTCCTCAGTCGAATACACTGTCCTAGCTGGGAACAGACACGAGTGCTATTTGTAATGTGTATGACAATAGGAGCGCAATAGTGACTCTTCTTATCAGAAAATAACTCTTGCTGGTAGGACCAGAAACTGCATGGGATTCAACTCTATTTAGGACTGGGAAACAAACGATAGCTCGCCTTACAAGAAACATACTCTGCTTTTGAGAAAAGAGCACTCTTCTACTCTACTGTTTTTCCTATAGGGCCAGAACAGTGAGTTTGCTCAGAACAAAAGAACTGTGATTCCTACAAATACGGCCATATCTAGTTCAATTCTGCTTAGGAAACTGACAAGAACAGTAGATTCTTTTCAGTCCAATAAACTGTACATGCTGGGAACACACGCCAGTGCTATTTGCCCTGTGTATGACAATGGGAGCACAATAGTGACTCTTCTTACAAGAAAACAACTCTTGCTCGTAGGACAAGAAACTGCATGTGATTCAACTCCATTTAGGATTGGGAAACAAACGCTAGCTCGCCTTACAAGAAACACACTCTGCTTTTGAGAAAAGAGCACTCTTCTACTCTACTGTGTATCCTATGGGGACCGAACAATGAGTTTGCTCAGAACAACAGAACTGTGCTTCCTCCACACACGGGCCATATCTAGTTCAACTCTGCTTAGGAAACTGACAAGAACAGTAGCTCCGCTTCAGTCCAATACACTGTACTTGCTGGGAACAGACGCGAGTGCTCTTTGCACTGTGTATGGCAATGGGAGCGCAATAGTGACTTTCCTTACCTGCAAACAACTCTTGTTGGTAGGACCAGAAACTGCATGTGATTCAACTCCATTTAGGACTGGGAAACAAACGCTAGCTCGCCTTACAAGAAACAAACACACTCTGCTTTTGAGAAAAGAGCACTCTTCTTCTCTACTGTGTTTCCTATAGGGCCAGAACAGTGAGTTTGCTCAGAACAAAAGCACTGTGCTTCCTCAAATACGGCCATATCTAGTTTAATTATGCTTAGGAAACTTACAAGAACAGTAGATCCTCTTCAGTCCAATACAATGTACATGCTGGGAACTGACGCCAGTGCTATTTGCCCTGTGTATGAAATTGGGAGCGCAATAGTGACTTTTCTTATCAGAAAACACCTCTTGCTCGTAGGACCAGGAACTGCATGGGATTCAACTCCATTTCTGACTGGGAATCAAACACTAGCTCGCCTTATAAGAAACACACTATGCTTTTGAGAAAAGAGCACTCTTCTACTCTAATGTGTTTTCTATGGAGTTTGAACAGTGAGCTTGCTCAGAACAAAAGAAATGTGCTTCCTACACACAGGGGCCATATCTACTTCAACTCTGCTTAGGAAACTGACAAGAACAGTAGCTCCGCTTCAGTCCAATACACGGTACTTGCTGGGAACAGACGCCAGTGCTATTTGCCTTGTGTATGACAATGGGAGCTCGATAGTGACTCTTCTTACCAGAAAACAACTCTTGCTCATAGGACAAGAAACTGCATGTGATTCAACTCCATTTAGGACTGGAAAACAAATGCTAGCTCGCCTTACAAGAAACACACTCTGTTTTTGAGAAAAGAGCACTCTTCTACTCTACTGTGTTTCCTATGGGGTCCGAACAGTGAGCTTGCTCAGAACAAAAGAACTGTGCTTCCTACACACACGGGCCATATCTACTTCAACTCTGCTTAGGTAACTGACAAGAACGGTAGCTCCTCTGCAGTCCAATACACTGTAATAGCTGGGAACAGACGCGAGTGCTATTTGCCCTGTGTATGACAATGGGAGTGCAATAGTGACTCTTCTTATCAGAAAACACCTCTTGCTGGTAGGACCAGAAACTTCATGGAATTCAACTCCATTTCTGACTGGGAAACAAATGCTAGTTCGCCTTACAAGAAACACACTCTGCTTTTGAGAAAAGAGCACTCTTCTACTCTACTGTGTTTCCTATAGGGCCAGAACAGTGAGTTTGCTCAGAACAAAAGAACTGTGCTTCCAACAAATACGGCCATATCTAGTTCAATACTGCTTAAGTAACTGACAAGAACAGTAGATCCTCTTCAGTCCAATACACTGTACATGCTGGGAACAGATGCCAGTGCTATTTGCCCTGTGTATGACAATGGGAGCGCAATAGTGACTCTTCTTACCAGAAAACAACTCTTGCTCGTAGGACAAGAAAGTGCATGTGATTCAACTCCTTTTATGATTGGGAAACAAACGCTAGCTCGCCTTACAAGAAACACACTCTGCTTTTGAGAAAAGAGCACTCTTCTACTCTACTGTATTTCCTATGGGGTCCGAACAATGAGCTTTCTCAGAACAAAAGAACTGTGCTTCCTACACACACGGGCCATATCTAGTTCAACTCTGCTTTGGAAACTGACAAGAACAGTAGCTCCACTTCAGTCCAATACACTGTACATGCAGGGAACACACGCCAGTGCTATTTGTCCTCTGTATGACAATGGGAGCGCAATAGTGACTCTTCTTATCAGAAAACACCTCTTGCTCGTACGACCAGAAACTGCATGGGATTCAACTCCATTTCTGACTGGGAAACAAACACTAGCTCGCCCTACAAGAAACACACTCTGCTTTTGAGAAAAGAGCACTCTACTACTCTACTGTATTTCCTATGTGGTCCGAACAGTGTGCTTGCTCAGAACAAAAGAACTGTGCTTCCTACACACAGGGGCCATATCTAGTTCAACTCTGCTTAGGAAACTGACAAGAACAGTAGCTCTGCTTCAGTCCAATACACTGTACTTGCTTGGAACAGACGCGAGTGCTATTTGCACTGTGTATGGCAATGGGAACGCAAGAGTGACTTTCCTTACCAGAAAACAATTCTTGCTCTTAGGACAAGAAACTGCATGTGATTCAACTCCATTTAGGACTGGGAAACAAATGCTAGCTCGCCTTACAAGAAACACACTCTGTTTTGAGAAAAGAGCACTCTTCTACTCTACTGTGTATCCTATGGGGTCCGAACAGTGAGCTTGCTCAGAACAACAGAACTGTGCTTCCTCCACACACGGGCCATATCTAGTTCAACTCTGCGTAGGAAACTGACAAGAACAGTAGCTCCTATTCAATCCAATACACTGTACGTGCAGAGAACAGACGCCAGTGCTATTTGTCCTCTGTATGACAATGGGAGCGCAATAGTGACTCTTCTTATCAGAAAACACCTCTGGCTCATAGGACCAGAAACTGCATGGGATTCAACTCCATTTCTGACTGGGAAACAAACACTAGCTCGCCTTACAAGAAACACACTCTGCTTTTGAGAAAAGAGCACTCTTCTACTCTGCTGTATTTCCTATGTGGTCCGAACAGTGAGCTTGCTCAGAACAAAAGAAATGTGCTTCCTACACACAGGGGCCATATCTAGATCAACTCTGCTTAGGAAACTGACAAGAACAGTAGCTCCGCTTCAGTCCAATACACTGTACTTGCTGGGAACAGACGCGAGTGCTATTTGCACTGTGTATGGCAATGGGAGCACAATAGTGGCTTTCCTTACCAGAAAACAACTCTTGCTCATAGGACCAAAAACTGCATGTGATTCAACTCCATTTAGGACTGGGAAACAAACGGTAGCTTGCCTTACAAGAAACACACTCTGCTTTTGAGAAAAGAGCAGTCTTCTACTCTACTTTGGTTCCGGTGGGGTCCGAACATTGAGCTTGCTCAGAACAAAAGAACTGTGCTTCCTACACACACGGGCCATATCTAGTTCAACTCTGCTTAGGAAACTGACAAGAACAGTAGCTCTGCTTCAGTCCAATACACTGTACTTGCTGGGTACAGACGCGAGTGCTATTTGCACTGTGTATGGCAATGGGAGCGCAATAGTGACTTTCCTTACCAGAAAACAACTCTTGCTGGTAGGACCAGAAACTGAATGTGATTCAACTCCATTTAGGACTGGGAAACAAACGCTAGCTCGCCTACAAGAAACACACTCTGCTTTTGAGAAAAGAGCACTCTTCTACTCTACTGTTTTTCCTATAGGGCCAGAACAGTGAGTTTGCTCAGAACAAAAGAACTGTGATTCCTACAAATACGGCCATATCTAGTTCAATTCTGCTTAGGAAACTGACAAGAACAGTAGATTCTTTTCAGTCCAATAAATTGTACATGCTGGGAACAGACGCCAGTGCTATTTGCCCTGTGTATGACAATGGGAGCACAATAGTGACTCTTCATACCAGAAAACAACTCTTGCTCGTAGGACAAGAAACTGCATGTGATTCAACTCCATTTAGGATTGGGAAACAAACGCTAGCTCGCCTTACAAGAAACACACTCTGCTTTTGAGAAAAGAGCACTCTTCTACTCTACTGTGTATCCTATGGGGACCGAACAGTGAGCTTGCTCAGAACAACAGAACTGTGCTTCCTCCACACACGGGCCATATCTAGTTCAACTCTGCTTAGGAAACTGACAAGAACAGTAGCTCCTCTTCAGTCCAATAGACTGTACTTGCTCTGAACAGACGCCAGTGCTATTTGCACTGTGTATGGCAATGTGAGCGCAATAATGACTTTCCTTACCAGAAAACAACTCTTGCTCATAGGACCAAAAACTGCATGTGATTCAACTCCATTTAGGACTGGGAAACAAACGCTAGCTCGCCTTACAAGAAACACACTCTGCTTTTGAGAAAAGAGCACTCTTCTACTCTACTGTTTTTCCTATAGGGCCAGAACAGTGAGTTTGCTCAGAACAAAAGAACTGTGATTCCTACAAATACGGCTATATCTAGTTCAATTCTGCTTAGGAAACTGACAAGAACAGTAGCTCCTCTTCAGTCCAATACACTCTACATGCAGGGAACAGACGCCAGTGCTATTTGTCCTCTGTATGACAATGGGAGCGCAATAGTGACTCTTCTTATTAGAAAACAACTCTTGCTCGTAGGACCAGAAACTGCATGGGATTCAACTCCATTTCTGACTGGGAAACAAACACTAGCTCGCCTTACAAGAAACACACTCTGCTTTTGAGAAAAGAGCACTCTTCTACTCTACTGTATTTCCTATGTGGTCCGAACAGTGAGCTTGTTCAGAACAAAAGAAATGTGCTTCCTACACACAGGGGCCATATCTAGATCAACTATGCTTAGGAAACTGACAAGAACAGTAGCTCTGCTTCAGTCCAATACACTGTACTTGCTGGGAACAGACGCGAGTGCTATTTGCACTGTGTATGGCAATGGGAGCACAATAGTGACTTTCCTTACCAGAAAACAACTCTTGCTCGTAGGACCAAAAACTGCATATGATTCAACTCCATTTAGGACTGGGAAACAAATGGTAGCTTGCCTTACAAGAAACACACTCTGCTTTTGAGAAAAGAGCAGTCTTCTACTCTACTTTGGTTCCTATGTGGTCCGAACATTGAGCTTGCTCAGAACAAAAGAACTGTGCTTCCTACACACACAGGACATATCTACTTCAACTCTGCTTAGGAAACTGACAAGAACAGTAGCTCCGCTTCAGTCCAATACACTGTACTTGCTGGGAACAGACGCGAGTGCTATTTGCACTGTGTATGGCAACGGGAGCGCAATAGTGACTTTCCTTACCAGAAAACAACTCTTGCTGGTAAGACCAGAAACTGCATGTGATTCAACTCCATTTAGGACGGGGAAACAAACGCTAGCTCGCCTTACAAGAAACATACTCTGCTTTTGAGAAAAGAGCACTCTTCTACTCTACTGTTTTTCCTATAGGGCCAGAACAGTGAGTTTGCTCAGAACAAAAGAACTGTGATTCCTACAAATACGGCCATATCTAGTTCAATTCTGCTTAGGAAACTGACAAGAACAGTAGATTCTTTTCAGTCCAATAAACTGTACATGCTGGGAACACACGCCAGTGCTATTTGCCCTGTGTATGACAATGGGAGCACAATAGTGACTCTTCTTACAAGAAAACAACTCTTGCTCGTAGGACAAGAAACTGCATGTGATTCAACTCCATTTAGGATTGGGAAACAAACGCTAGCTCGCCTTACAAGAAACACACTCTGCTTTTGAGAAAAGAGCACTCTTCTACTCTACTGTGTATCCTATGGGGACCGAACAATGAGTTTGCTCAGAACAACAGAACTGTGCTTCCTCCACACACGGGCCATATCTAGTTCAACTCTGCTTAGGAAACTGACAAGAACAGTAGCTCCGCTTCAGTCCAATACACTGTACTTGCTGGGAACAGACGCGAGTGCTCTTTGCACTGTGTATGGCAATGCGAGCGCAATAGTGACTTTCCTTACCTGCAAACAACTCTTGTTGGTAGGACCAGAAACTGCATGTGATTCAACTCCATTTAGGACTGGGAAACAAACACTAGCTCGCCTTACAAGAAACAAACACACTCTGCTTTTGAGAAAAGAGCACTCTTCTTCTCTACTGTGTTTCCTATAGGGCAAGAACAGTGAGTTTGCTCAGAACAAAAGCACTGTGCTTCCTCAAATACGGCCATATCTAGTTTAATTATGCTTAGGAAACTTACAAGAACAGTAGATCCTCTTCAGTCCAATACAATGTACATGCTGGGAACTGACGCCAGTGCTATTTGCCCTGTGTATGAAATTGGGAGCGCAATAGTGACTTTTCTTATCAGAAAACACCTCTTGCTCGTAGGACCAGGAACTGCATGGGATTCAACTCCATTTCTGACTGGGAATCAAACACTAGCTCGCCTTATAAGAAACACACTATGCTTTTGAGAAAAGAGCACTCTTCTACTCTAATGTGTTTTCTATGGAGTTTGAACAGTGAGCTTGCTCAGAACAAAAGAAATGTGCTTCCTACACACAGGGGCCATATCTACTTCAACTCTGCTTAGG